>NW_015506010.1:736875-784755 GCF_001515645.1 Sinocyclocheilus grahami | reverse complement strand
AAAATTGTTAAAAAAAAAAAAAAAAAAAAAAAAATATATATATATATATATATATATATATATATTTTTTTTTTTTATCATTATTATTATTTTTTCTCCATAAAGAGAATGAAGCTTGTCTTTCACTTTTTGTGTGTGTGTTCAACTGTGATCATTTAAAAAATATATATATTTTTGTACTTTTGTATCTTTTTATATATGTAAACATATGATAAATGTACTGTAATACAATTAAAAACAGCATAAAGGCTTTAAAGGCAATAAATAATTTACAATTTAAATAATATACATGTTTTATTCACTTTATAGTAATGAGCATGAGATTTTTTTTCCTCCACATTCTTGTAATGGAAATTTGGATAGAAAATGTTCTCGATTGTCTTAATGCTCCTACAGTAGGCATCATTTTCTTTCAGCAAAAATATACTTTCTAATTAATATTTTTTAAATTGGGAATGAAATTCAGACTCAAACACACAGCATCTTAAATATTTATTTTATAGCCCTCTTCACTTGCCTCTTGTTTTTTCGTTCACTGTGTGCTTTCCTCCCCACTCTGGTTACTTTTAATATAGGGTTATGGTGTACAGTAAGTTACTGTAGATCGATGCAGCCTCATCATCTAGCTCTCGCTAATGTAATCAGCTGACTGGCTAGTTTTTCTTAAAAAGCATTTCTTAATCACATTAAGGATAAATCTCTATGAGTGCAGTGTCTGTTCAAAATCTTCTCTCTCTCTTTATCTCTCTCTCCTCCTGCACACTAAGCACCTGATTAATCTCGTCTTATCTCTGTACTGTCCTCACTCTCTTAAAGGATGAGAAACATCTCTTTTCCACCATATCTGAAATAATCTCTAGTGCACCTTTTATTAAATTATGTCCAGTGTCTGGAATTATACACGTCTTGTGTATCTCATAAATGAAGCTCGCAGACACCCATTGTGTAGTAAAAAAAACCATTGGGATGTCTATAGAACACAAAACTAAATATTTAGGAGAATGTTTCAGCTGTCTATACAATGAAAGTCAATGGGGTCCAAAAGTTTCAAGAACAAAAAAGGTCCTAAAGGTAGTGTAAAAGTAACCGTATCCAACTGCTTAATCCAAGAGTTTGGAAGCGTTACAATTACTTTGTATCACCTTTAAATCAAATATAATGACACGTCAAGGTTCTATGTAATTGAAGTGTCGTTATATTTGAGCTCTATTTACATGAGTTTGATCTTGAGCCTCTAATAATCCAGCTGATGAGTTAAATCAGGGGTGTCTGATTAGGTAGACCAGTGGTTCCCAATCCTGGTCCTGGAGAACCTCCAACACTGCACATTTTTAATGTCTCTTTTTTTATAATGTGGGTTATTTTTTTATCTTTCGTGGTACAAATAATTTCCAGTCCAAAATGTCTGAGTTTGTGTGAAGTCCGAGTCCATCTGAATCGGAGTTTATTCATAATTGCAGTCCGAGTCCAAGTATCCCAACACTAATACCTTACTAACTCAAGTGTACCCAAGCATCCGCAGAATATTGGGTAGACATAATGGGACTAGTCCTATTATTACTATGTTATTAATATTTATTACATGTTGTGGTTCAGTCTCATTGGTTTTGTTTATTTCAAGTTTTCTTGAATTTTTGGATTCATGTCATGTTTCTTATTTATTTATTTACTTATTTATCTATATATTTTTTAATTGGTGTCCATGTCCGTATGCTATGTTTAGTAAGTCCTGGTATATTGAGTTTCTTGAGTTACTTGTTCTCAGTCTTCAGACCCTTGTTGACTTCTGTGAATAAAGAGGCACGTACTGTAGGTCTTTCAACCTTCGTTCTCTGAGACTTACATTACAGAAGATCCTTCAAGCTGTGGATCGAACAGCTATTTTTTTTCTGAACTCTGCCAGGCAGGTCATATCCAGTTTAGACTAGTCATGTTTTTATGAAACAGCAAGTCCTCTGAACTGAGATGACTTAAATCCATCTGGATTCACGTAAAATATTTTTATGATTGTGGATTTACAAGAAAAGAGAAAACTCACACTGAGGGAATACATCCACATCACTCCAGAGAGTTTATTAATGCCGTTTCGCCAGAAGCACACCAGAGCAGTCAAGCACCTGAGGCTGCTTATATCCCTGAGTTTCCTTTGCTGAGTCATATCATGGAGGCTGCTCTGCTCCGTGAGAGTCCTGCACCCCAGAATTATACATTATTATACATCCCAGAATTACTTGTACCTGAGGAGCTTGTTTAAGTTTCCTGTTTGAGAAAATGTTCCTGATTCTCCTGTTACTGAGACCATTACTGAGTTTTATATTTTTTTCAGGCATCTTAAGCCAAGTTCCTTATGTTTCCTCACTTCAACACCCCATTGAGTCTCTAGCTTTCGAAGTCTTCAAGACTCGAGTCTCCAGCCTATGAGACACAATTCCAAGCCCCACAGTCACAATCCAGATCCACCATGTTTGGATCCAATCCCATTATACTATTTTGGGATTGAAGGTTACAGAGTTCAAGGGCTGTGCAAAATGATCTTAAAGGTATAGTTCATTCCACATTTTTGTCTTTATTTACCAACTCCTATGTTGTTCCAGATGTGTATGCTCTTATTTTATCTGTCAGACCAAGTGCACTCTAAAAATGCTGGGTTAAAAACAACCAAATTTGGGTCATTTTGGCAAGCCAGCAATCAGTCAAAAAGGGACAAACTCAGCGCTGGTTTGTATTGTATTTCTAGCTTGTACTTATTTGAACAATGTCTAAGAACTTGGTATTACAACCACTTCTTGTGTCTGTTTGCCTCTTTAAGAAGAATCGCTTTATGTATCCCCCAATTGTAAGTCGCTTTGGATAAAAGAGTCTGCTAAATGACTAAATGTAAATGTAAATGTAAATGTATTGACCTTCCTGCGTTGGGTTAAATGTTTGACCCAGCACGCTACGCTGTTGTTGTTGCTATTTTTATTTAATCTTTTTTTTTTACAAAGTATTAATACTGCTGGATTAAAACAAACTTAAATTATAATCACTTTAACACACAAAGAATGATTAGAGTAGCAACATAGGAATGAAAATGTATTAATAAGTAAGAACACCCAGAAATGAACAAGATATAGGCAAAAGTAAAATCTCTAGCTTTCGAAGTCTTCAAGACTCGAGTCTCCAGCCTATGAGACACAATTCCAAGCCCCACAGTCACAATCCAGATCCACCATGTTTGGATCCAATCCCATTATACTATTTTGGGATTGAAGGTTACAGAGTTCAAGGGCTGTGCAAAATGATCTTAAAGGTATAGTTCATTCCACATTTTTGTCTTTATTTACCAACTCCTATGTTGTTCCAGATGTGTATGCTCTTATTTTATCTGTCAGACCAAGTGCACTCTAAAAATGCTGGGTTAAAAACAACCAAATTTGGGTCATTTTGGCAAGCCAGCAATCAGTCAAAAAGGGACAAACTCAGCGCTGGTTTGTATTGTATTTCTAGCTTGTACTTATTTGAACAATGTCTAAGAACTTGGTATTACAACCACTTCTTGTGTCTGTTTGCCTCTTTAAGAAGAATCGCTTTATGTATCCCCCAATTGTAAGTCGCTTTGGATAAAAGAGTCTGCTAAATGACTAAATGTAAATGTAAATGTAAATGTATTGACCTTCCTGCGTTGGGTTAAATGTTTGACCCAGCACGCTACGCTGTTGTTGTTGCTATTTTTATTTAATCTTTTTTTTTTACAAAGTATTAATACTGCTGGATTAAAACAAACTTAAATTATAATCACTTTAACACACAAAGAATGATTAGAGTAGCAACATAGGAATGAAAATGTATTAATAAGTAAGAACACCCAGAAATGAACAAGATATAGGCAAAAGTAAAAACAATGTGTACATGTGTATGTGAATGAGAAAGCGTGCAAAAAAGAATGGCAAATCAACAGTTATACAGCTCATACATGAAATTGCTTTTTAAACATTACATTGAACATTGCTGAAGAAAAATGTATTAACTTATGTTTAAGACCGAATTTGACTATTTCATTCATTTTTTCTTCCGTCAATGGAAAAAAAAACTATAAAAATCCCTTTTAACCCTCTCTGTTTAAAGCATTTTAGTCACTTTTCTCAAGCGCCATTACGGCTCAGCACTCAAGTGATTTTGGTTTGAGAGAAAACACTCCAGTTTTAAAAGAACATACTTCTCGCTGCAGGCATTTTAAAGTTCTGCCCCGATTACTTTTCTTATTTTTCACACATATTCCTGTCATCCTTCTTTACCCAACAGTCTCAACTCTTGTTTTGTTTGTTTTTTAGAGTGTAGTCAATTGTTCTGTTTGACATCTGGTCCTAATTGCACTACTCTGAGCAATCCATGCCTCTTGAGGACAGAGGTGTGAGGTTTACCTGTGGAGCTCTTTCTAGCTGGCCTTCGTATCACTCACTCCCATCCGGGTCACGGCACCAATCCAGGTCACGGCACCAATGTAACTAGTCCTACTCGCACCACTCCAAATGGAATTCAAACCATTGTCAACCAGCATGGGAGGCAGGCATGCTAGCAAGGACTCAGCTTCTACTGTCGGTTCCTAGAGTGCCTCTTGAGGGCAGGGAGTGAGGTTTACCTGAGCAGCTCGTACTAGCTGTTCTCCATTACAAATGCTCACTCAGATGACATGACAAAATTACATGACTAAGTACAGTATCCTGTTCAGTATATGGCACATAATACCAGAGAATGACCAATGTATTACAAAATACATTCTTTCTTGTGAATAATTTTGATAAGAACACAAATGTAACATAAATGTGTGATTGTGTTGTGTTCTTTCAACAGTTGTTCAGCACATTAAGAGGCACAACATTGTACTGAAGAGGGAACTCGGAGAAGGAGCGTTTGGGAAAGTGTTTCTGGCCGAATGCTACAACCTGTCCACAGATCAGGAGAAGATCTTAGTGGCTGTCAAGGTTGGTTGTTGAATTTAGTGTTGATGTTGGCATACTGAACGTTAAGTTGTCAGTATACTCAGTGTATTTGTACACGTTTTGTGTTTGTAGACTTTGAAAGAGGCCAGCGAGAACGCCAGGAAGGACTTCCATCGTGAAGCTGAGTTGTTGACTAATCTGCAGCACGAACACATCGTCACATTCTACGGAGTGTGTGTTGAGAGCGATCCACTTATTATGGTGTTTGAGTACATGAAACACGGCGACCTCAACAAGTTCCTTAGGTACAGCTGCCTGAACATGTCTGCATGTGTGGTTTGTATTGGAATCCAATAGTGCCTAGTCACATCTTTTCTATAATTGCTTTGTCCATGTAAGCCAATAGTTGCACATCATTTTTCTTGTATTAAAATTCCAATACAAAGGAAATCAATCCGTCAGAGCATAGGAATTTAATTCCTGCTAGCAAGTTTGAACTTGTAATTGGTAAACACATTCTCTCTGAAACCCAAATGATCTACCATGGCCAGTCTCTGACTCTAAGATGAATGTTTGTGAATTATGGTCTGGTTGAGGTCATTACTTTGTCTGTCCACCCGCAGGGCTCATGGTCCTGATGCAGTCCTGATGGCTGATGGACAGGTGCAGCAGCAGGCAGAGCTCACTCAGTCTCAGATGCTGCATATTGCACAGCAGATCGCCGCAGGCATGGTGTATCTGGCTTCCCAGCACTTTGTTCACAGAGACCTGGCCACACGAAACTGCCTAGTCGGGGAGAATCTCCTGGTGAAGATCGGAGACTTTGGGATGTCCCGAGATGTCTACAGTACGGATTACTATCGGGTAAGATTTCCTTTCTAGTTTGACTGTGTTTTTGACCCCAAAATGTTTTGGGATACTTAAATTACACTTGAATTTATAGCATTACATAGAAAATTATATATTAAAAAATATACATTTTATTACTTGGAAATTAATGCTGACTTCACAAGGACACCTAAAGGTGGTATTTAAGTCCTTTTCCCAGTATATGTATAAATCAATATGCGTCTCATGTTCTTTGCTATACACTGTCTACTGATCACTGAATACCAGCTATTCAAACACCTTGACCCTACTAGCTCTCTTTCTTTATGATGTCAGCAGAATTTCACTCTTTGTGTGTGTGTGTGCATGTCCTGATTCACTACTGTCAGTAAGTCTCTCCCAGATTAGGAGTCAGGGAGGTAAGTGGTGTGGGAACAGGAAAGAGGGGTTGCTATGGCAACAGCAAAGAAAAGGAATAGAGCGCTTGCGCTGTCAAACTGAAAAAGTCATTAAAGTTCTCTCATTAGTATTCACCCCCATAATCAGCATGAGGGCCTACTGAGATGGAGAGGGGCCTAAGTTAGGGATAAAAAGTTAGGATAAAAACAAACCGAAAGATATATAAATATAATGGCTAGCAAAAAGAAAATCAAGAAACCAAACCTTACACTTTGGAATATGATGCATTCGAAGACAGACTGACAACTTGATTTATTCTTTGATATCATGATGTTCTTCTACTGTGTTCCATTCATGTATTCAGCGTGAATCATTTATCCAGTGATTGAATATGGGTTGAATGATGTTTATAAATGCAGAGATGTGCTATTAGATAACTCTCTTCACTAACAACTGTGCCAAGTTCATTTGAGTTCATTTATCTCTGAATACTGATGAATATCATGACACGTCTCCATTATAAGAGCCTCCATTGAGATTCAAATGCAGGTCAGTGGATTTGTGAGTGTGCGTGCACAATGTGTACACCATTGGTTAGGCCTATAGAACATCAGTTTCCATAGAAACAGCTGGCCAGGCAGAGGCTGATGGGTGGAGTTATGTTGTGAAAGCATGTTGTGTAACCACAGAACTTCTTATGAAGCTACATTAGTGCATTATAACCCATATTCAGAAGCTTCATAAACATGGCTGATGATCTTCATAAAGTCTTTTCCACCTTTGTCATCCTTCTTTCTCTCCATATAACTCTGTAGTCACACTTGAGTTTGGGGACCAATTCTCACTATTAACTAACTATTAACTACAAATGTTTGCTTCAATAAACTCTTAATTTGCAGCTTATTAATAGTTAGTAAGGTAGTTGTTAAGTTTATGTATGGGTTAGGGTTAACTAAAATATGATCATGCAGAATAGGGCATTAATATCTGCTTTATAAGTGCTAATAAACAGCCAATATGCTAGTAATATGCATGCTAATAAACAACTAGTTAATAGTGAGAATTGGTCCCTAAACTAAAGTTTTACCAATTCTTTAATAGAGAGTCAATATTTTGATAATTTAAATTCAGCAGGAAATCAAAATTAACCTGGTTTACTTTCTTAATACACATTCTTGGTCATATTGTGCACCATTTATCACTACACAGTATTCCAAAGGAAAAACATGTCTTCTTAAACTTTGAGCCATGTGTTATCTTGCTCCAATCTTTTTAGAAACATACAGTTTTTATGAACCAATCAGTTCTTGATGGATGAAGTTGTCCTACCTTTTTCCTAACTGAATATCCAAATTTTCCTAATTATAACAGTAATGTGCGAACAGCCTTACATGTTGACTTTAGCAAAGTGTATTATTATCATAGTCATTCAGTTCTGTTCTTCTATCTCGTATCCAATTTCAGGGTTAGCTGAAAATTACACTTTTTTTTTGCATACTTAATAATGTACACACTTTACTAACCGATAAGCTACAAACTTAATACAATAATGCAACAATAATGGGCTTTGCCAGTAACTGTCCACCTAAAACCAGTTAAGAGGAATTTAAACTAGTGCAAACTGGTCTAAGCTTTTTAGCAGGATGTTGTTGTGTGGATGAGCATGTGAGAATGTGTGTGTGTGTTCGATTGCAGGGGGAAAAGGTTTCTAATAGTGCTTGTGTAGTAGACCACTTTTTAAGTGACCCTTCCAATCTGTAGCTCCACTATGGGACCAGTGAAAAGCCTAAAAGCTTTTGACCTTAATATTTGATGAATCCAGTATGTTAAACCAATTAATCTGAGACTAATCCACATACTGGACCACAATCTCATAATTAATATTTCAGAGGCAGCGCATTATGGAGAAAGCTAATAAATGAAATGATTGGTTTTGGGGTTGAGCTCCAGACCAGACTAACTCCCCAAGCTTACAGTATCAAAATCCTGAGAGGCACAACTTATGGCACCATCTGAGGTCCTGAACTGGAAATGCTGTCAGCATTTGCCTGAGAGGTTTTTGGACTGAACAATGTTCCAAATACAACAAACTGTCGACTGTCTGCTCTTGCTCTAAAAGTATGTATGGATCTTATCCATTAGCACCTGTCAGATGCAGGGAGTTTTGATAGAGTAGTTTGGTTTTATGTATCTTCTGTTTCATCGATTTGAGCACACCTGGACATCTTAAAGTCAAACCACAGTTATACAATATTCAGTGCCATTCTTTTTTGTAATAAATTACATTGTTTGGCCGTTACCACTTTTAATGATTTGACATCAGCATCCATATGTTGCATAACTCAATGTTCAAAGTTTTACATGTGTAGGTTGGAGGCCATACCATGCTGCCAATCCGCTGGATGCCACCAGAAAGTATCATGTACAGGAAGTTCACCACGGAGAGTGACGTTTGGAGTCTGGGAGTAGTGCTGTGGGAGATCTTTACCTATGGTAAACAGCCCTGGTACCAACTGTCAAATAATGAGGTATTGACACATTAAAACATCTACACACCAGCGCCATCTCCACAAAAGGCCTTTTTTTGGGAGGCCTCTCCAGCACATTTCTTTTTTTTTAATTCATGAGCCAACAAATTTGATCCAACTACCAAATTTGATTCATCCTGCAGAGTTCAGCTCCAACATTAATCAAACACACCTGAACCAGCTAATCAAGGTCTCCAGGATTACTTGAAAGTCATAGGCAAGTGTGTTGGAGCAGGTTGAAACTGAAGTCTACAGAAAGGTAGACCTCCAGGAGAATGGTTGTCTACCCCTGCCTTAGAGACCACGCAGAACACCTTAGCAACCACATAGAACACATTAGCAATCAACTAAAAGACCCCTGAGCAAGGTTTCCCAACCCTGTTCCTAGAATATAACAGTATACATTTTCAACTGATCCCAATGAATAGTTGTCTAAGTGGTGTCTGCATAATAGTAAAGGATTCATAGATAATTGGCTGAGTTGTTGGGCTAGACCTGACCTACTAAATGGAGACATCAACCCCTCCAGTTAGGGTGCCACTCTCCTTTCTAGAAATCTGCCATATAGTCCTTGTAGTGTTATTGTTTGACTAACTGGAGCCCAGGTCAGGAAGCAGACACACTGGCTTAATCGACCGTCTGCTAGCTGCCTTGAGTTGTCATTTAGCTCATATAAATGACAATATTATCCTATAAATGTGCCCCCAGAAACAGGGTTAGAAAGCTGTGCTCTTTCACTGGACAGTGTCTTTTCAAAAGGTACACCAAAAGGGTGCACATTGGTACTTTAAATGCACATATTAGTACCTAAAGTGTACATATTAGATCCTAAAATGTACAAACGTCTTTTGGAAAGGTTTCTGAGAATGTAGCAACCACATAGAACACGCCAGCCACCACCCAGAACAGGGGTGTCCAGTCATACTCCTGGAGGACCACTATCCTGGAGTTTAGCTCCAACTCCAATTAAACACACCTGAACCAGCTAATAGAGGTCTTCAGGATTACTAGACACTTCCCGGCAGATGTATTGGAGCAAGTTGTAGCTAAACTCTATTTGACTCTACACCCTTGCCCTGGGAACCACCCAGAACACCATAACCAACCAGAAGAACCTTATAAACCATTTAGAACACCTAAGCAACCACTTAGCATTCATTCAAATCTCAGATTTCTCTTTGAATAGCCTAAGTATTCAAACACATAAGACAGGAGTGTTCAATCCTGATCCTGGAGGGCCAACGTCTTGCAGATTTTAGTTCCTTCCAGCCCCAACTCCCTTGCCTGGAAGTTGCTAGTGAATCTGATGACCTTGATTTGCTGGTTCAGGTGTGTTTAATTAGGGTTGGAGCTAAACTCTGCAAGACAGTGGCCGTGCAGGAATTGGTTTGGATACCCATGACAAATAGCTATACTATAAAAACTTCAACACTGTTGGAAATGTAAATTGTCACATCGGTTTATTTTAAAGGGGACATTGGATGCCCATTGTCCACAAGCTGGTGTGATTCTTTAGGGTCTTCATGAAATGTCTGCAACATACTTTGGTAAAAATCCTCAACGGTCATTTAAAACAACATCCTTTTTACCTTGTCGAAAACAGCTCTGTTCACAGCAACCCATTTCGTTTTCGAAATGATAATCAGCTACTGCTCACCCCACCCGAAGACTATTATGCTCGCTTTACATCCAACTACAAAACACCTGCATTGCTTATTGCGGAGAAGATGGCGGACAGCGTACATCTGGCTGAGGGCGGAAATATGCTAATAAGGGACAGTCCGTCAGTGGTCGTGGGCGGGGCCTGAGCAGTATGATGTCATACTGCTCGGATATTAAAAAGGGCTTGATTATTGAGACTGTTTAGGTTTTTTGGGGAATAAAAAAAGGAGTGAATGGATTTTTATCATTGTAGGATGGTTGTGTCCACACACTGACACATTTATATGCAAACACCACGTAAAAGTGAATTTTGCATCCGATGTCCCCTTTAATAAACAATCCTTTTCTACTTTTATATCAGTTTGCGTCACACATTTCTGGACATTTTTTGCTTGACATTTCACTCATTGCTCTTTTGTAGGTAATTGAGTGTATCACCCAAGGTCGTGTACTGCAGCGACCCCGGACCTGTCTGAAGGAGGTGTATGATTTAATGCTGGGATGCTGGCTGAGAGAACCGCACACCCGACTCAACATTAAAGAGATCCATAACCTGCTCCTCAACCTGGCCAAGGCATCACCGGTGTATCTGGACATCCTGGGATAAGAGCGCACGTGCCATGCGTGGGACTGCGATTGGATTCCTGAAACTGCCCCCTCCTCTATCTCACCCAAAATCTCTTTCTTCTACAGCTTTAACATCTCCTTCCTTGTCCACCTCCTCGTCAACTGCACCAACTTCTCAATATGAAATGGAAATGGGATGTTGTCCATGTACAATGACTACGAATGATGTATTTCTGAACAAAAATGGATTGAATGGAAAGAGCCGCATTGAAGTGACTATAGTTTAGTTACTAAGAATACAATTTTCAACCATTCTCAACTTCTGGAGCAAGTTCACACCTGTAAATTCCATTTTGGGAAAAATGCATTCGGGACTTGAGGAAGGGCGTCCCTCTTAATAACAAAGAGGAAACAGCAGCTCCATAAACAATGACCAAACACAAATGTGAGGAGAAGTAAACAACTTTTAAGCCCATCAGATTCCAGTCGGCTCCCACCTGTTACATCCTTAATCCGATACAAAGCACAGAACCTGAAATTAGCATGGTGACCAACAGTGACAAACTGCGACTATATCTAAATGTATACATGTCTGTTTATGGAACTGGACGCTACCAATGTAGTTTCACAGTTGAGCGACTTTAATTAAAAGCTTCTGGACGCTGACAGGATGTTGTTGCTGCCGATCTCATCTGAAATGGAGAAGTAACTCACTAAAATGTGTCTATAACATAGGCGTTATTTATAGTGAGACACGTACCCACCACTTTTTCCAGGGCCAATTTTGTCCATCCATTTCCACCAACTTTGTCCCACCACTTTATGAAATAGTTTAGGGTTATGACGAGTGCAGTGGACATGTCTCCAATTGTCGAGCAAAGGTTTCAATTTTGTTAAAATGAGTAGCGATCTGGTGATGGAATTAGTTATGATTTTCTGACATTTCTATACATAATGTCACATTTTACTTTTGACTTGAGCACATACTCTACTACTGACCTGATTTCCAGATCAATGCTTCATATTTATAAGATCATTATTAACCTTATTAATGTTCATAAGCTAAGCCTTCACCATTTTGTGATGTTACAACCAGCATGTCTGTTTTCTGCCCCTGTGCCCACCACAAAATCAACGCTATGTCTTCAGGTTTGTACACGACATGTGCTACGGAGGGCTAGATGGAGTCATTTGAGAGTACCGTCAGCTTGCATTTCTTACAGGAGCTTAATTACACAAAGTGGCCGATTATGATGGTGCGGGCTAAATTACGACCTTTGCTTTCTCTCATTCTCGATCGCCATGTTTTACTACTGAGTGGAAGCACTAATGTAGTACTCAAGCTTGCTTGGTTGTGCAACTGCTATAGTGTAATATATATTTCATTACAGGACAAATGTCTTCTATTAGCAGCAACTCCCTCTAGACTCATATGCGCTATCAGTGGGGAAAAGAGGAGAGACAGGAGGGGACAGGATGGAGAGAATGAGACGAGGGGAGGAAAATAATGTTAAACAGAGATAAACATGAGTCACCTCACTAAAACCCACATTTCTTCTTCCTTTTATTGTACATAGATGATTATAACTATTTATTACTATAGAGATCCTATCCCAGCATCCTTTTTGTTTGAGTTCATTATTGCACTGTCAATCCCTCTCCTATTGGAGACTTTGCACACTGGACTCAATGGCATGAATTTGTGAACACAAATCTTCAGTTTTTGAGCGAAAAGTCCCAAAAATTGTTTACACAAGGAATTAGTTTATTAATTAATTTATTTTTTGGAAATAAGAATTGTAATCTTTAAGATATGTAACTTTTTAAAACAAATTTATTTTGTACTTAATGTGAAGCACATTTGTTTTTGACTTTTGCCTGTAAATGATTTTATGTAAAATTAATTATTATTTATATTATTATTATTTAAAGAACAAAAAAATTCATATTTGGTTGAGAATGAATATAGAGGATGTATTAATGTAAAAAGACAGAAAGAGTACATATTTTGGATGAACAATGAGAAAACTTTAGGTTAAATGTTCGTTACATTCCCACAAAAGAAGCATCATTTTGGATTACGACCATTTTTCATGATCATTAAGAACATTTTCTCCACAAATTCTCGCTGACATTTTTTAAAATTTCCATTATTCTAAATTGTAATTCTCATTACTGTAATACAGTCGTTTTTACTGTAGAACAATGTTTTTAATTTAAATTCACAATTTCAAGAAAGTATAACAAACTACCATGAAGCATCAGTATTTTACACTTTGAATATCATTACTTTTTTCTCATTACAGTGATGGCTATGATTTGTTTTTATGATATATATATAGCAATGGGGTAAAATGTGCTTAATTGTCATGAAAATAATGCCAGAATGCAATTCCTTTGTTTTCATCATAAAACCGAGGGAAAATGTTGTTTGAGATACAAATATGAATGAGTTTCAGTAGCTCAGATTAGTCTTGCCTTGTGCAAAAATCTCCAAAGCATCCTGCGACAGAACAATAAACTGTGACTGCATATCAGACACCTTCTTCTACATGTTCAGAACCTCTTCTGATGTTTCAGAATATCTATAAGCTAACTACCACAATTGAACAAGTGTTAAAGTCAACATGAAAGCAGAACTGACCTTCTTCACTTTCTTACACTTTCCTTTTTCTTATTGTGCACATTATTACACAGACAAAAGTCATTGTGTAACTCTAAAACAACTTGCCTTTTCTGTTGACCTTACCAATCACCAATTTACAGAAATAAAATGGCTTTCAAAGGCTGTTTCGTGTTGACTTTAAGTCCAAAATTGGGAGACTTACTCCCTTTTCTTAATACTTTTTAACAGGCCTATTGACACCTGGAAAGAAGATTTCACAAATATAGGGTGATAATTTCATTTATGGAATTATAGAGTTATACGTTCAGCCACACTAGTACAATCAAATGTCCTTATCTGTATGAGATATATGGACCAGTCAAGTTGTCTGCCATTGTATTTAATAAAAGTGTAATGTCTTACCTCATCATGAGTGTGTGTGTGTGTTATTGTAACAGTGAGTTATGCGTATAGGTTCATGTTTATAGGTTGGTCAATAGAGGTTCGTACAGAGTGCTTTGACAACATGGGCCAAATGTATTGACCTACAGGCACTAAAATGCTTTATTGACAGCCATGTTTTTTAATGTCTTCTTGGCTGCCAGCCTGAATATTTACCTCATGCAGTAACATGATGGAGACCAGAGCAAGTTAAAAACAATTTATGATGAAACGGCACAATCTATAAAGTTGATGTACCATTAGTGTTGCTATAGTAGATCTGAAGCTTCAAGAGAATAAAACAAAAACTTGTTCCAATTCCCATTTCACTGACAGAGGGGAAAAGAAAGGGAGGACTGGTCAATCGGCGGGTCGATGGCTTGTTTTGACATTGTACATTAAGACCTAACTAATTGCCAGAGGGCTAAATGCTTTTAAAAACACATCTATGGCGCTCAGTGCAATCACTTGGATTTTTCAAAGCGTACAGCAGAATTCTCAAAGGACCGAGTGCATGTGAGAGTGCAAACAACCACAGCTCTAAACAAACAAAGATCCTCTGATCTCATCATTTTAAATCAGTTCTTGCAGTTTTATATACAGTACATATGTTTGTAGAGTTGTCATTATTGCAGTATTGAACTATAGCATGTCAAATTCAATCACCATGCAATATTTGTGTTACAAACAGGAAAGAGACCTCAAATAGTATGGCTTTTTGTGCAGAGATATGCTGTTACTTTTCTAAGTGATCAGACTAATATTTTGGTATATACAATACTCTGACATGCAATAAAAATAAATGCACTATGATGGAGGGATCCATATCTAGAGACCTCATTTGAGAATTTAAAGGGATAGTTCAGAAAAATTCAGTCATGATACACAGGTGCATCTCAATATTTAGAATGCCGTGGAAAAGTTCATTTATTTCAGTAATTCAACTCAAATTGTGAAAATCGTGTATTAAATAAATTAAATGCACACAGACTGAAGTAGTTTAAGTCTTTGGTTCTTTTAATTGTGATGATTTTGGCTCACATTTAACAAAAACCCACCAATTCACTCTCTCAACAAATTAGAATACTTCATAAGACCAATAAAAAAAAATGTTTTTTTTTAAAACAAAAAAGAATTGTTGGCCTTCTGGAAAGTACCGGTATGTTCATTTACTGTACATGTACTCAATACTTGGTAGGGGCTCCCTTTGCTTTAATTACTGCCTCAATTCGGCGTGGCATGGAGGTGATCAGTTTGTGGCACTGCTGAGGTGGTATGGAAGCCCAGGTTTCTTTGACAGTGGCCTTCAGCTCATCTGCTTTTTTTTTTGGTCTCGTTTCTCATTTTCCTTTTGACAAGATTCTCTATGGGGTTCAGGTCTGGTGAGTTTGCTGGCCAGTCAAGCACACCAACACCATGGTCATTTAACCAACTTTTGGTGCTTTTGGCAGTGTGGGCAGGTGCCAAATCCTGCTGGAAAATGAAATCAGCATCTTCAAAAAGCTGGTCAGCAAATGTGAGCCAAAATCATCACAATTAAAAGAACCAAAGACTTAAACTACTTCAGTCTGTGTGCATTGAATTTATTTAATACACGAGTTTCACAATTTGAGTTGAATTACTGAAATAAATGAACTTTTCCACGACATTCTAATTTTTTGAGATGCACCTGCAGTTGCCCTTTACTTTTGTTACACTCTTCCGTGGAACACGGAAGTTTAGAGTTTAGTGTTTTTTTTGTTTTTCAGTGGGATCCAGTGTTGTTTTACACCCCATTGTATGGACAAAAGCAGTTAAGACATTCTTTAAACTGTTCTCTTTTAACCACCCAGAGTTGTTATTAACTATGTAAAATAATTTTTGTTAATTGAAATAAAGTTAAAAAAAATATATATATATATATATAAATATTACATATATATTAGAATGTTGCCTTAGCAACATATGAAACTTGACATATAAAATTACTAAAACTAAAACTGAAATTAAAATAAATTAAGCCAAATAGAAATATAAAAAAACTAATAAAAAAGACAACAGCATATAGAAAAATTACTAAACAAACAAAAAATTAAAGGGGTCATATGATGTTGCTAAAAAGAACATTACTTTGTGTATTTGGTGTAATGAAATGTGTTTATGCGGTTTAAGGTTAAAAAAAACATTATTTTCCACATACTGTACATTTGTCACGAATCCGGTCGCGCTGCACACATCTGAATATTTGGGTTGAACTGTTCTGGAACAGTGTTGTAAATACAACTTAACCACTGATTTCTAGTTGTGTCCTCTTTTGGAAGGCCAAACAAAGTAGTTTCGCTTTCACAACGAAACACACAGCGTCTTCACGACATGGCGGCAGTGGCGGCAGCAACAATAAAGTTACGCCTTCTTTCTTTGCGTGAACATTTGGGCAGCGTTATGCAAATCTTCCCAAACAGTGACGTAGACATGTGGGGGCGTGTTTGAACGAGGCGTTTTAGGAGGGCGTGGGTGAGTCTTAACTTTTATAAAGAATATCTCTTTGGATTTGAGACTTTAGTCTTTGCAACTTTAGGGATCTTATCTAAGCACGAACAGCTTGTAACACTCCCAAAAGAAAGGAAAACTTGAAATCGCATCATATGACCCCTTTAAATGTTATCTGAAAATATAAAAACTAAAGATAATTTAAATTATTAATAAAATACTATATATAATACTAAAATAAGCAACCACGTGACTATCCGTTTGCACAGACCCCACACTTAATTACTTTTTTTTTTTAGAAAATACAAAAATAATATATCACTGAAACAAACACTGAATAGTGCCCAGTTGTACAGAAATTTTAACAAAGGATAATTACCCATCTTTTGTAAAGGCTGAGAAAAAAAAGAGATGGTTTCATCAAAATTTAAAGAAAGGGACACTTATTATGGCAGGCCATTCCTCTTCATTCTAAATGGATTTCTGCCACCTTGCATCCTCAGAGACATTAACTTTTAAATGCCACTCCAATACATTATGTGGACAACTGTGAGGTTTTGTGGTCTGTTTAAATAGGAAACACAGATTCATCACTGCTTTTTTTTTCTTTTTATGGGAAAGCAGGGAAGATCATTTGGGATATTAGCATGTGCTGTCTATTCATCAGATTGACCACATTAGCGTCTGCTTAGTGTCAAAGTGTAGAGAGAAAACAGTCGCTGCACCAGGCTTTGGGTCAATGTGTTTACCACAGTAGTCAATTTGTGCTGACCTAAGAGCTTCAAAGAATACCATAAAACCAAAAACCATGGTGGTATCACAGTACTTATTAGAGCATGCTATAGGCATACAGTATATGCTCCAGAGGTAATCGACATGAACTGCTTAGATTAACAGAATAATGAGGACAAAGTGTGTGCCAGTAAAGTCAGACATCATCCAAAACAAATTATGACAGTATGAATTACATATTGAAGACATGCTGTGCTGTTTACCAGAGTAACTGCCACTTAGGTGAATAAACCCTTTAAAGGTATTATAGACCACCTTGAGTACAATGATCAGCCAGTCAGGGGTGCAATTGTTGATTTAACAATGCAAGACAACCATTAGGTGTACATGAGTACATGTTTTATATGGAATATCGTTCATGTTATTTTTATATAATACTGCAGAATATCCCATGGGAACCAAGAGGTTTCACGTGCAATTGGTTTTCTACTAAGAGGCCCAAGTTTTTGTGGTATCACAGTACTTATTAGAGCATGCTATAGGCATACAGTATATGCTCCAGAGGTAATCGACATGAACTGCTTAGATTAACAGAATAATGAGGACAAAGTGTGTGCCAGTAAAGTCAGACATCATCCAAAACAAATTATGACAGTATGAATTACATATTGAAGACATGCTGTGCTGTTTACCAGAGTAACTGCCACTTAGGTGAATAAACCCTTTAAAGGTATTATAGACCACCTTGAGTACAATGATCAGCCAGTCAGGGGTGCAATTGTTGATTTAACAATGCAAGACAACCATTAGGTGTACATGAGTACATGTTTTATATGGAATATCGTTCATGTTATTTTTATATAATACTGCAGAATATCCCGTGGGAACCAAGAGGTTTCACGTGCAATTGGTTTTCTACTAAGAGGCCCAAGTTTTTAACCCCAAACTAAGCTCTGAAGAACTGCATATTCATTATGATACCATGTCATTTAAAAGTGTAAAAGCATAAGGTTCTTTCAACAGACCCCAAAAAGCGTGATTCTTTCTATAACGGACGGGTCAAAAATCGCTGTAGATATATATATATATATATATCTGTATTATGTAACAAACTTAATCAAAAATGTTCATTAACTTCCGCATTGCTTGATACTATTTCAAAGAGATGTCCGTCAATTTGACAGTAATAAATTGTATTTACCTGTGAAAACAATCAAACCTAGAAGGAGACGTGAGGATTTTAGGAGAAAAATTTGAGATTCTTTGTGCATTCCAGTGAATTACTAATGGGATATATCGGAAATTAAATCGGGAGAACAGACCACAAATGTACAGTATATGTTGTCCTTTTTCATACTATTACATCGGAATGCAAAGGCGAAAAAGAAAATAATCATGAGGGAAAAAATGCAGCGACTGAAAAGTGCTCTTGCCATAGATATTCTTGTTATAACATGTCATGTTTTAAAATACCAAGCGTTACGTTACACATTCAGTCAAACAGAGGAATAAGCTTTATTTGTAAGGCAACCTTGTAATTTGAAATGATTCGTTTCAGTCTTTTTGAATGAAAGTTATCGAAACCGGAAATGCCACCCATAATTCAAAACGCAGTAGGCTCGTCAGTGGTCATCCAGAAGGAGGACTGGCTGACGTAATCATTTGGCAGTTCCTATTGACTCATTGATTCAAACTAAAGAGCTCTCCATGAGTTCACAATTAGGGTCAAGATGTTATCATCAGTGTTGGGGGTAACGCATTACAAGTAACGCGAGTTACGCAATCAGATAACTAGTAAAGTAACGCATTACTTTTTAATTTACAAGAGAATATCTGAGTTACTTTTTCAAATAATGTCACTGTAGTTCTAAAATAAATATGAATATGCATTCATTCATCTCACTCACAAACCCCCACCCCCACAGATTCAGTATTCCTCAAAATGAATAAAAATAATGCAACTCAGAATATGACGCAAACCTGCAATAATTAAATGTTAAACAACACAAATATACTTTATGCATTATTAATGATCTATTAACCAATGTCTTTGCTTCAGACCTTCGATGATTCAGTTCAACCGTACTAATAAGCACAAATTACTCTAGACGAACATTTGTGTGTCTTTGTTTATTGCTGAAGTGTGTTGAAATGTCGTCTTCTGCATTCTACTGTACGGACGTAAATTAACTTTCCCTTCAGCCTGAGGCTTATTCATTTCACTTTGGGTGTGAAAAGGCTTTTATATTTGCCAAAAATATAACTTTTTTATTTGAAAAACAAACAAGCAAGCCCTATCCAGATTTTAAAAGTAACGCAAATGTAACGTAACGCATTACTTTCCATAAAAAGTAACTAAGTATCGTGATTAGTTACTTTTTTATGGAGTAACGCAATATTGTAATGCATTACTTTTAAAAGTAACTTTCGCCAACACTGGTTATCATGGCATGGCATTCATCAAATGAACCTCGAATGATACCTCAAATCCTGCAGAAGCTGCTTAGAAACATACTGGAAACCACCCAGAATTTTTCTGTATTTTATTTTGACTTTGTATTGTTTGTAAATGTTAGTACTAAAATCAAAATGAAAAAAAGCCTATTTCTATTTTACATCTGATTAACTAAGAGCCTGTCTGTCTACATATTTTTTTTTTTCTGATGAAAACCAACAGCACAGAATGGGATCTTATAGCTTGAGATTGGCCTGCACATCCCCTCGTGTATCCAGTGTCCATGTTCAATATTGGTCTGAATGTAAAGGATGCAATGTCACCGTTTTTCTGTAGGTCTTGGTTGGGTACCAGGTTTCACTTCCTGTGCTTGACCTCCACCCATCTTCTCGTTTTTACCTCCATATATTGCTCACCACATTCGTCATATTTACAAGATACTCTCTCTCTCTCTCTCCCACACACGCACACTCGCCATGTATAAACTACACCTCCACCCCACCCCCGACCGGCATCTTCACAAATTAATAATTCAGAACACAGATAATCAGTCAATAACGTTCTTTCATACACAACTAAATAATTCACTCATCCACATCTGCATTTATGTGAGTATGTGTGTGTGTGTGTGTGTGTGTGCATTGTGGGTGAGACAGGTTTAATTTGTTATGGCAGCTCTATGCATGTATGTCTTTATGAAGCTATGAATACAACATATCCCATTATAAACATCTGCAGTGGCTTCGAATAGTTTGTTCTGAGAAAAGGTTGAAAATAATTTGCATATGCCACTTGCTTCGATATTTTGTTATTCATATGTTATATAGTTTAATTACTTTATTACTTTAAAGTCATCTACCATTAACCAATTCACAAATTCAACAGTAAATTAGGGGCTCATCCAGGATTTGAATCCACAACCTCATGCACCCAGAAGTATATCCTTTTCACAAAACAATACAGTAAATACAGTGTGCAGTATAGTACAGTGACCAAATACAGTGTAAACCAAATCAAGCTTGTCATTAAATTTGTTTATTCCAGGAGTGTCCATCCCTGCTCCCGGAGGGCCACTGTCCTGCAGTTTAGCTCCAACTCGCTTGCCTTAAAATGTCTAGTAATCCCCACGATCCTAATTAGCTGGTTCACTTGTGACTAATTAGCATCATGTTTTCATGTAGTCCAGACTCCAGAAACCAACTAAGCACTTTTAAGGGGCCGTTCACACAGAAATGAAAGGCAGTGAATTGGGAAAAACAACAACAACAACAACAACATATGGTCTTAACTTAAGTTTAACTGCTTTTAACTTGTTTGTTGACGCAAGTGTAATGGTCAAATCCAACTGTCTAGTGCAGGGATGCCCAATCCTGTTTCTAAAAAGCGACTTACTCGCAGAGTTCATTTTTTAACCCTGCTCCAACACACCTGTCTGTAAAGGCATAGTGTTTGATTAGGGTAGGAGCTGAACTTTGCAGGAAGGTAGAGATTCAGGAATAGGATTTGGCACCCATGGTCCAGGCCAGGGGTCTTCAAACCTGTCCTGGAGGCCCCCCAGCACTGCACATTTTGTTTGTCTCCCTTATTGGATGCATCCATTTCAGGTCTTGGAGTCTCTACTAATGAGCTGATGAGTTCAATCAGGTGTGTTATATGAGGGAGACATACAAAATGTGCAGTGCTGGGAGGCCTTTAGGACTGGTTTGAAGACCCCTGGTCTAGGGCGTGTTTACATAGAGAAACAATGGAAAAGCAGTGTAGTGGAATGCCAAACCACATTCTGTGCAATCAGCCCCCTAGATGTTTTGGTGTAACCAAGATCTGCTTGCATTGTTTTTCTCTATTTCTGCCACAAACAAAACAGCAGTGCTGCATCTAGTGGGCTTAATTGGATAGGTCAGGGCTGGGCAACTCTGGTCCTCGAGATCCATTCTCCTGCAGAGGTTAGCTCCAACCCTAATCAATCACACCTGAACAAACTTGTCCAGGTGTGTTTGACTAGGGTAGGAGTTAAGTTCTTCAGGACAGTGGACTTCCAGGACTGATGGTGAATCGCCCTACACTAGCACATTCAGAGAAATAATTTGAGTCGTAAAAGGGCGAATTCCAAAAAATGCTTTATGCCCTTGAAGGTCACCGTAGGATGAAATTTGTTCCAAATGGCCACATTATGTGACACAATTGCCCTGCGCCCTCCAGAGTTCCCTCCATGGGGATTGTCACTTCAAATTGGAATGCATCCATAAATTGGGGGCTCGTCCGGGATTTGAACACATAGGTTAACCTCTCACAGATAAAGTTTGAACCGCCTCCTAGCGTTTTCCAATGCTGGAGTCACACCAACAGTACACATTTTGGATGTCTCCCTTATCTTACCCACCAATTTTAGGTCTCTGAGTCTCTTCTAATGAACTGATAATTTAAATCAAGTGTGTTTGATTAGTAAGAGTCTGAAAATTTGTTCCTCCAGGAACAGGGCTAGGAAACACTGCCATACCCTGCTCCTACTTTCTGAGAATTAATTTGGGTTATGACAGACTACATATGTAACTGACCGCAGAGAAAATATTTGCAGC
Source organism: Sinocyclocheilus grahami (assembly GCF_001515645.1). Classification (NCBI taxonomy): domain Eukaryota; kingdom Metazoa; phylum Chordata; class Actinopteri; order Cypriniformes; family Cyprinidae; genus Sinocyclocheilus; species Sinocyclocheilus grahami. The sequence continues at coordinate 762,571 of NW_015506010.1, read as the reverse complement.
ATTCCCTTATAAAGCACTAGTTAACTAATAGTTGACTATTGGTGAAAAACATGGTGTTGTTGCTGTATTAATTTGTCCTTAGGTGTCATTTGTCTGGTTTTATTCATGTAGTGAAGTAAGGAGTAACAGTCAACACAAATCATCACACAAATTCTATTTTGAAAATAGTAATAGCCATGTGCATGCTTATACTTTGAGAATGTTGTCATTTGGCACAGAAGGCTTAGCTTTAACTCCCTGTTTAAATTTGTTTATGGCTTTGGACAATGTGATCAGCAGGTCACATATATCTATAACAACTACATGCAAACAATGGAGAGTGAGAAAGAAAGAGGAAAAAAAGCTTTAAAAACCTCATGCTCATTAAAAACACTGATAAAGATCTGCACAATGAATGGAGTTACATGAAAGCTAATGAATGGGTTTTAAATTAATAGTCAGGGGAGCATCAGATTGTGTTGACGTATGCATGTCAGATGCATTGGTGTGCTTAATTAGGGGTCTGATGTGAATGCAGCTGTCTTTGAGGGCCAGCTGGGATTGAATCTTTTGTTCCTGTGCCGTGGAAAATGAAGGGATGCTGAAAAGAAAGAGGAAGTGATGGAGTTGAAAGACGGGAGCTTTCTTTTTGCATGCCGACTGTGGATTAGCATTCTTCCGCTGCTTAAGCCACATCTCTCCTGCTTGCACTTATTCATTCTCTCATTTTACTCTTTCCTGTCTGACCGACCACTTGTCCACAGTGTTCCGGGTTCAACACAAGCTAAGCTTTATGTATGGCATGTTGTAGTTCCAGTTTGTAAAAACAAGCAAAACAGCATTGGCAGTAATGCATGTACAAAATGAGCCTATGGACAAAGCATTTAGGAGGGTTTAAAAACCTAAATGTGAAGCTTGTAATTTTGTTCATTCTTTTAGCAGTGGAAGACGAACCTCTGTTGTGTGTTATAAACGTCATGGCTGTGGTTTTTTGCTATGTAAAGTCTAGTTAGTTAAAGGGTTAGTTCACCCAAAAATGAAAATTCTGTCATTAATTACTCATCCTCGTGTTGTTCGAAACCCGTAAGACGTTTGTTTTAAGATATTTTTGATGAAAAATGAGAACTCTCTGACCCTCCCATAGACAGCAAGGTAACTACCACGTTCAAGGTCCAGAAAAGTACCAAGATGATCGACAAAGTAGCCCGTGCGACATCAGTGATTCAACTGTAAAGTTACGAAGCTACGAGAATACTTTTTTTGCACAAAGAAAACAAAAATAACGACTTTATTCCACATTTTCGTCTCTACTGCGTAACTTGTGGACACGCGTTTACGGCAGTATCATGACGCGAGCGTGTGGCGGCGCTGACCCAGATCCGGCGTAATGACGTCAAAAAAGTATTCTCGTAGCTTCGTAACTTTACAGTTGAACCACTGATGTCACACAGGCTACTTTGTCGATCATCTTGGTACTTTTCTGGACCTTGAACGTAGTAGTTACCTTGCTGTCTATGGGAGAGTCAGGGAGCCCTCAGATTTCATCAAACATATCTTAAATTGTGTTCCGAAGATGAACGGTCTTGCGGGTTTGGAACAACACGAGGGTGAGTAATTAATGACAGAATTTTCAGTCTTCAGTGTCACATGATTCTTCAGAAATCACTCTAATATGCTGATTTGCTGCTCAAGTAACATTTGCGATTATCATTGTTGAAAACAGTTATGCTGCTTCATACTTTTGTGGAAACTGTGATACATTTTTTTCCAGGATTTTTTGAAGAACAGAAAGTTCAAGATCAGCATTTATCTGAAATAAATGTTATCAAGGACATTTATTTATCCTTTCTGAATGTGAGTATTAATTTCTTAAAAACAAAAAGTAATTTAAATACAAGATAAGTGCAAATAAGACATAAACAAGATCAGTTTAACACTGTTGTTTATTACCCATACTTTCAATCAAAGATTGACAAACATTCAAAGACAACCAAACTTACTTATACATTTTTCTCTACCCCATACACACATTTAGTACTTTGGCCAACTGCTGAAATCAAACAAACACAAATACAAACAAGCACACTCACACACGCTACACTGCCAGCGTCAAAATCAAGTTTTACCTTTCTTTTCTCCCAATAAACAAATAAAACTAATAAAATAAATTAAAAAGGGCAACTTCCAAACGCCATGCACTAATTATACAAATTCAACAAATAAATATCAACATCTAAATTAAAATACAGAAGCTCTCCCACTTAAAAAGCGAATACAGCCGCAAAATGTGCCGTGAACACGCACTCACACGACCAATACTGATCTAGGGCTGCGACCTCATGGTGACCCTATCAGGACACAGGTGAGCGTTTCTCATGAGAACAAGAGTGGCGTTGCATTCATTAGACTGCATTGTTGTACTGTGAGGTTGTTATGAGCGTGCAGATTTGATTCTATCCTCATGTTGAAGTTATGTGACACTGTGGTTTGATAGATGACCATACGTCATGTTGCATCAGGATTATAGTCCTGCCAGCTGTTCTTAATGAAATGTGAGTCAAGGAAACGCCAGTATTTATGAAATGGTCATGGCCTTTTATAATATATCACCAGAATTTTCAAAGTGGAGACTGTTTAGCACATACCATTTCATTTTTGTTAATGAGTAGAATTAATAATTTCATCAGATTTCTTATTATAGGGACTGTTACATTTACACTTTTAAGAATTTTAAGGGTTCTGCTATTTGTCATTTCCTTTCAAATCTGTATGACTTTCAAAAAAGCAATAGTTCACTCAAAAATGAAAACTTGCTGTTCATTTACTCACCTTCAGGCCAGATGTAGGTGACTTTTTTGTTCAGTAGAACAGTAAAGAAGATTTTTATCTGAAACCGTGGTCCTTGGTGATTCGTAAGGTGCAGGTCAACGGCTACTATCACTTTGAGAGTAAAAAAGCATATACAGATAACACAAAATTAATACCTGTGGCTCCTGGCGATATATTGAGGTCTTATGAACCGAAACAATCCGTCTGTGCAATAAATTAAACATTATCCAGACTCTTGTGATCATGCTCACTGTTTGGCTAAGGCTATGGATTATAGATAATGTGGTAAATAATGTTCAGTTTCTTGCACAGACCAACTGTTTCACTTCATAAGACCTTAATATATAGTCAGGAGCTGCAAGTATTAATTCTGTATTGCCTGTATATGCTTTTTTTGACTCTTAAAGTGACAGTAGCCATTGACTTGCATGTCATGAATCACCAAGGACCATAGTTTCAGCTAAAAAAATCTTCTTGCCTGTTTTACTGAAGAAGAAAAAAAGTCACCTACATCTTGAATGACCTCAGGCTGAGAAATTAACAGCAAATTTTCCCTCTTGGGTGAACTATCCCTTAAAAACTAAGTTTTCATTATACGTTTGAACATACTTCATAACATCTACTTTTGTGTTCCACAGAATTTTGAGAGTTAAACATGTTTGGGACGACATGAGGATGAGTAAATAATGACATAACGTTTCCTCTGTTTTAATAATGACATGTTCCAGACTGATTTCTGACATTACTAATAATGCTGTAACTCGTAAAGCATCTATAAGCATTATGGTCCACAAAGGATCTTCTGCATTATTATGTTATGTTTGTTGTTAGAAAGCCGATCTTGAAGTTAGGTTCTTCTAATTTAGGTCAATTTGGTGAACAAACGAGTTTCTATAAAGTAGGCAATTAGGCAAACACAGGTTATGTACGTAGTTCACCTGGTGAGATCAGCTGAAGCCTTACACTAAAGTGAGCCTGGTTCAGTTTCAGTTAAGTGAGTCTTGGCAGCTGAACTCTGAGTCAGAATTGGGGTCCGGGAGGGCATGGTTATCCTGGAGATCGGGTTCAAGATCGGGATCATTCTCGTCATTGCTTTCTGCGCTGTAGTCGACTTCCTCCAGGAACGCTGGCTCATCCTCTTCCAACACGTATGTGGTGGGACTGCAGGAAACACACACACACACACACACACACACACACACGGCTGTCAGGTATTACATGTCAGCTAAGCATATGAGAAGTGAGATCAAATTTTCTGATAGAAACACATATAACAGAACACTTTATTCCCACAAGTCAAAAACAGCCTACCTCATTTCTATTAACACCACTTTAATAGATTTTTAAGAGATTTTTATCTGTTCTGCAAGTGATGTTTAGAAGGCTTTTGCCCCTCAATGCCTTGATGTTGGGTGTTACTGTTATTAAGGCGTTCTGGGTAATTGCTAGGTGCATGGTTTCCAGTCGCATTGTTCTCACACCACTTGACTAACGAACTTCCATCTGCACTAACAGAGCAATCACACCAGCATTAGTTGTAAATGAACCAAACCTGCCAAGTGTAAACATGCCCTAAGTAGAGGTTGACCGACATGGGTTTTTCACTGGCCGATGCCGATATTTAGAAATCAGGGCAGCCGATGGCCGATATATGATGCCGATTTTTTGCGCCGATATGTTTGGCCGATTTTCTTTTTTTCCCCCATTCATCTCATAAAAGTGAGTTTGGGCAAATGATTATTGCAGGGTACAAGATAGTAATAGTAGTAGTAGCCCAATTTAGAGTAATAATACATGGCTCAAAACTTAAGTACCTTCTCAAAACAGTTCTGAAGCATGCTTTTTGTTTATGTTTGCTGACAGATACCAGTGTTTCCCACAGACTGCAAATTAATTCTCTGCCAGCAGGAGGCGCTGTTGGAGCGGGAAATATAGCGGTTTCCCCGGTAACGGCTGTAATCAAATAAGCACTGCGCTCACAAACTCTACTTTATCAGGCATTACAGGAAAGACGAAATGAGAATGACATCGAAGCTTTTCTGAAGACAGTCGGTTCTTTTCAAAGATACATTCATATAAAAACACCCGCGCTGCATTTTAATTTTCAAACGTGAAGCGCTCATTTTATTCAATGAAGTATAAGCCTTTTGGAAAATCTATTTTGTGGCGGTCAGTTTTGATATTGTGACGAGCCGCCACAAATAACTCAATGTATAGGAAACACTGGACACTGCTATAAGTCAAATGGCCATAGTGATAACAAAAATAAAAGATTTCATACATATTGCACTGCTGCTCATAACTGCTTAAGAGTGTGCTGGCCACGAGAGATGACATAATGGAGGCTATTGTCGGACCCACACACACATTTCATGAGGAAAGTTAATGTGCACGTTATAATCAGCCCAGAAGTTTTGTCTGAATTGAACGTGTTTCTACTTTCACATGCAAATGACTTATTGCACTTATGAATATGATAACTTTCCAGTATCAATTCTAGTAGGGTAAAACGTAATTCCGCTTTTGAAACAGTCTGTTTTGCCCTGCCATTAGCTGAGGCTATGTGTGAACAAGCCGCGGCTGCAGAGTGAGCTGCTACGTCTCACGCAGCCTCAGAGGGAGTTCCGCAACAACGCTTAGCTGCCCGCAGGTGCGCCTGCCTATAAATCGGCCTAATTTGCAGCACAATCGGCCGATGCCGATTAATTTTTAAAAATGCCAAAAATCGGCCGATTAATCGGCCGGCTGATCAATCGGACAATCTCTAGCCCTAAGCTTTGCTTGGATGAGAAGATGTTAAAAGTGAAATTGGCAGTGTGAATCAGTGCATGGCATCAGCATTAGCATAGCATTTTAGACTTTTTTTGTGGTGTTTTTGACTTTATTGTAATAGGACATATTGCGATATAAACAGATATAAACAGGAAGCAAAATGGTGGAGAGAGGGGGATGTGATCGGGAAGGGTCCTCGAGTCGGGTTGTCCGAAGCGCAACCGCACTACATGTCGGAGAGCTGCGCATGAGAATATCGTCTCTGACACACCTTAAGATATTTATAGAAGTCACTGAGCTCAATCATGCATGAGAAACAATGTATTAATGTACTTATGGATTGTGTGTAAGCAGGGGTGTGTGATATCATGATTTTTGATCCTGGACAATCTGCTTTTAAAGATCAGTTGCAGTTCTGGTGCCTCTGTCTTAATATACTGTACAACACGACATACGTTCACACCAAATGTTAACTCAGCGGGCACTACACATATTCGCAATCACAAAAGTACATTATTTGCATGTGCCTTAAAGCCTTGCCGGTTAAACATTTCATTTGCATGCTCTTCTGACATGCGCTTTTTTTGAGCGCGTACACCTGAAGCGCGCACACACTAAAAAGCCTGTCACACAGCGCCTGATTACTGGACGAAGTTATCTTTCACGTCTGATTGCGCTAATACTGTCAAAAACACAACATATATTTACATATAAACACAATTGGTTATGTCTAAAGTGAAAGTAAACCGTTGAGAGAAGAACCGACGTACTTGAGGTAATGCCTGTATATTAGATACGTGCAGGTCTTAAAGGGGTCATATGTTGCAATTTCAAGTTTTCCTTTCTCTTTGGAGTGTTACAAGCTGTTTGTGAATAGATAAGATCCCAAAAGTTGCAAAGACTAAAGTCTCAAACCCAAAGAGATATACTTTATAAAAGTCAAGACTTGTCCACGCCCTCCTAAAACGGCTCGTTCTAACACGCCCCCACATGTCTACATCACGATGTGGGAAGATTTGTATAACACCGCCCAAATGTTCACGCAAAGAAAGAAGACGTAACTTTGATTCTCGCTGTAGTATTGTTGCTACCGCCATGTCGTGAAGACGCTGTGTGTTTCGTTGTGAAAGCGAAACTACTTTGTTTGGTCTTCCAAAAGAGGACACAACTAGAAATCAGTGGTTAAGCTATATTTACAGCACTGTTCCAGAACAGTTCAACCCAAATATTCAGATGTGTGCAGCGCATTTTACGGAGGATGAGGACTGCTTCCTGGGAGAGTAGCCTACAATGCCGGCTGTTCTGACTCACAGCCTGGAAGTACGTTTTCATATTTAAAGGATTTGCCACTGACGATTCAAACGCGAGTTTTGAGCAGTGTAGAGTAGCGCTTGTTGTTTGTCGTTTCTCCAGTTACAAATGCAGACATCTTTTTATGTTTACGCGGCGCGATGCAATGCAATGCGTAAAAAGACAGTATAAGTCATTATAATCAGTAATTATGTCCCCACTGGATGCAACAAATGCCTCGTTTATAATGGGTTTTAATGTTTTTGTCTCGTCGTGCTGGGACACGGCATCACAGTATGGTAGGGGTGCAACATTTCCGTCACACGCATGAGGTATTCGGCCAATCACAACACACTGATAGCTGGCCAATCACAGCACACCTTGCTTTTCAGACCGATGAGCTTTGTAAAAATCGATGCGTTTCAGAAAGGCGGGGCATAGAGGATAAACAATAATGTACAGTATGTGGAAAATAATGTGTTTTTTAACCTTAAACCACATAAACACATTTCATTACAACAAATACACAAAATAATGTTATTTTTTAGCAACGTCATATGACCCCTTTAAAGTGACAGCAGACTAATAGTACTAAACATGCTGCCGCTTGTCATTAAAGGGATAGTTCAGCCAAAAATGAAAATTCTGTCATGATTTATTCACTCTCATGTTGTCCCAAACCTGCATTAATTTTTTTTCTTGTGCTGAACACAAAAGAAGATATTTTGAAGAATGTGGGTAACCAAACATTTGCTGGTCCCCATTGACTTTGATAGTTGTAGGAAAAAAAATACTATGGAAGTCACTGGGGACCAGCAACTGATTGGTTACCAACATTCTTCAAAATAACTTTTATGTTCAACAGAAGAAATAAACTCTTTTAGGTTTAAAACATTTAAAACACAATTTTCATTTTTGGCTGAACCATCCCTTTAATGTTAATAAAACAACAAAACACAAAGAAAAAAATCACTCACTGCTCTTGACTGAAGAACTTTAATACAGTTGCTTTAAGAATCAATGTATAATTTCTACAGTGAATTGTATAAAGTGTTTAATTTTATACTTGAATTTCTTGAATGCTACTGTACCTGAAAAATAAAGCACTGTTTGTTTTCACTGTCTGTGTATCTTGTTCTTATTTTTTAATAACAAAGATAAAGAAATAAAGATTTTTATCTTCATCCACTTTGGCCTCAAGGTCTGCCATTCTTTTTTATTTTATATTGTGTTACCTGATAAGGCTTTGTTTTTAAAATAGGGAAATTAGTTTAGCTGTCCTGCTCAGACAACTTGCAAAATAGTAAAAGTAAAAAAATAAAATAAAATTGTGAATCGTGATTTTCCTTGATATATTTTTGCCATATCGCCCACCCCTAATATTTAGCAATGCTAAGCATAAGAAAATGCTATTTGTGTTCAAGCTAGTTTCCCAATGATAAAAGACATAATAAATTAATTCATGCATTTAGAATCATTATGTATTTTATGTTTAATTAGACGATTCTTTCCGTTATGAAGCTCAGGACTCTGTGGTGGCCAATGCATACGTGACAATGATTCCTCATTCTCACTGAACCACTATTTCATAGTTTGAGTCCAATGAATCTTGACATTGTCATCCTGGAAGATTCTTCAGATCCTAGAGTCTTCAGTTTTTCTTATTTAAATCCAAATTGCAGGCAGTGTATACAGGCTGTGTATAATGCATAAAAATGGCAAATTTACCCGATATTCACAGGTTTTCCATGACTGTTTGCTAGATTGTAAACCGAGCCCACCGCTAAGTCTCTATGATATTCTTTCCTCTAGAAATAACTCAGGACCCCCATTCAATGCAAGTCTATGGGATTTCCCACCTCTCATCATTCATGCCTGTAGCACAAACGCTGAGGGACGAGTTACGAGCCACAGTTTGATACTTTAGGTTAAAGGTTTGTTCAAATCTCTAACCCGAATTTTGAGCTATAATAAATGACTGGTCAATACAACAAAACCGACAAACGACTCCTGCAGGTTAGTGGTTGTAAATCTCATGTGGCGGCAGAGGAGGCATTTCTCTGCATGCCTCTCTCTCCTAACGCAATAACCTTACTAAGAGTGATGATGGTTTTATGGCTCTCTTGTTAAGCAGTTAAATGGGTTAATGTGTGGTCTGGTGGTTTGGCTGGTTTTAGTGGGTTTTTAAAGGTTTTAATGGTGTGAGGGGAAGAAACTGGATCCGAGCGAGACGGGCCGAGGGGAGGGGGGGCAGACTCAAAGTGGATTAGCGGGCGTTTTGATCAGGTGATTAGATGACTATAATGAGCAGAGTGCTTCTCTCTTCACTCAAGTGCGCTGAGCCCCATGTGACCGACATCTCCTCAAGTGGTGCCGGCCATTAGAAGAGGCCTGCAAGATTGTGTGTGTGTGTTGTTATCCATTACAGAAATACACAAGCCGGGAGGGGCCGAAGTACATTCCCAAGAAGCTTCTAGACTCTCTGACATCATGGACATCATGGCTATTATTGCTCTGGACATTGCAGGCTCCGAGCTGCTTAATGTTGTATTGAGATTCGATATGGCAGCTGTTGCGTCCTTGGCGGTTTGTGCTGGTTCATGCGGCAGCCGGATAACAGGAGGACGTCCTGAGCTGGATACAGTCACTGTACTGGTGCGTGAGCGTTTACCTGGTGATGTTGGGGATGCTGCGGGTGTCTATCAGGTCGTTCTCCGTGTCCAGCAGATGGGAGTTGTGGTTGTGGAGCTCTAAGGGGGACGTGAAGCGTCTTAGCCTGAGCAGAGCCAAACAAAACTGAGCACCCATTTCCTCCAGCTCACTTGTACCAATCTGGAGCCCCTGCAAACACACATACACCTGTTACAAGCACTATTTTTGAAGGATTTGTTAGCAAAATGACATCTGAGTTACATTTAAACAGAGGACGTCTGTGAATTCAGACAGCATTGGGGTCTCTGAGTGTATATTGTCTGGATGCGAGACATGATGAATTATATAAATCAAATAGAATGCATTTACAATAATATCTTTAAATTCAATGTATATGCCAGGTTCAATGCATGTATTCTGCATGACCATATTTTAGATCCCGTAATCCTACAACATTCCTCAACTTAACAACTACCTTACAAATTAGTATTAAGAGTTTATTGAGGCAAAAGTCACAGTTAATAGTAAACTAACTATAGTAAACTAATTATAACTATAGGTTAATTTTATACACTTTTTCGAAATTTAGATTTATCCATCACCTGAAAGTTGAATAAATAAGCTTTCCATTGATGTATGGTTTGTTAGGATCGGACAACATTTGGCCGAGATACAACTATTTGAAAATCTGGAATCTGAGGGTGCAAAAAAATCAAAATATTGAGAAAATCATCTTTAAAGTTGTCCAAATGAAGTTCTTAGCAATGCATACTACTAATCAAAAATTAAGTTTTAATATATTTACAGTAGGAAATTTACAAAATATCTTCATGGAACATGATCTTTACTTAATATCATGATTTTTGGCATAAAAGAAAAATAAATTTTGACCCATACAATGTATTTTTGGATATTGCTACAAACATACCCCAGCGACTTAAGACTGCTTTTGTGCTCCAGGGACACAAATATAGATTTTTTTTGGTAACTGGGGTTATCATACACAAAACTAAAACTTACATTATTGCTATAAATAATTAAAACAACTCAAAAGACTAAAGAGAAACTAAAAACATTACTTAACCAAAAATAAACAGCCAAAATAAATAATCATTTCTGTAGGCAAGAAGCTATGTTCACATATTGGACTAAACTGATCAGTCTGTGAAACTAAATAAAACAGCCTGTGCACTACTCGGCTGATCTCTGATGCATATTGCACACCAAACTGAAAAGTGCGTTCTCAATCTAGCAGAATCGATGATTGGCAGGCTGTACACAACTTCCTCAAGCAAGGGCACACAGGTGGTTTTTATCAGTCTCCTTGCAAGCAAAGTCGTGTTTACAACGCACTGGGTCGATTCACTGAAAGCACTAATCACTGGATTTGCCAAAGTTTGTTATTAATGAAATGAAACCTTTGAAAGTTTCTTAAGAGTTTTGCTTGAGGTGCTTAGTAGCAAGTAAACTAGACACCCACAAGCTGATGTGTTTTCTGTCTGTGTAAACAGTACTTACTGTATTGCTATTGTGCTGATCACATTTTCTGCTGCTTTCCGCACAGCTATTATAATTATTATTACTACTATTATTATTTTAACCTGCTGCTAAATGACATGAAAAAACAAATGAACTGTAAATGACTGCTTGACATCAGTCAGATGGTCTCTTCCAATCTTAGGATTAGACTTTGTCATTTAGTTTTTGTTAAAAAATTACACTTAAATTAAAAAGAATTTAAATGTTTAAAAGGGGAAGAAAGTACAAACGAACATGTACAATTTTAGCACCAACTTATACAAAATGTAACAGACTGTAGATAATGACATAGACAGAAAAAGTTATGAGCGGTTTCAGATTCAAACATGTAGTGGCCACATGAGGTTTGCGCACACTATTATAGAACTATAGAGTACAGTGTTTTTATTATTATAGTTTTTTTATGAGACAATGCATTAGCATAGCACTAATCTAGTTATATTCACATACTGGGCAGAAATAAGCTTCCTTGAACTCACAGAGACGCCATTATATGTGTACAGGAGACTGTGAGTCAGTATTACAGACCTGAGCCGACTGCATCCTTCACACATGGACTATAGTGCCATCTACTGTTCACATTCATTAGGAAAACCTGTCCTTTTAGATTCACTATTTCAACATTTAGTTAGTTAGAGAAACAAGCAGTGGTCATCACTTTTGATAATATTAATGCGTCAGTAAACTGGAAAACATCTGTTCAGCTCTTGCGAGTTTCTGTTGGTGTTTTTTCTTTAGGTTACTGATTTGCTCAATGTGTGGCAATGTGATGCAAAATATCAAACGCGCAGCTACATTGAATGACATTGTCATGTAACCTTACAAAATGCCAATGCTTGCTTTAAAAAAATATTTCAAAGGCTTAATTAAACAACTTATGCCATACACTAAAATTGGTCCGTGCACTTTTGCATCCATTCCTTTTTCCTTTTGTAACCATGATACAAAACCATACCAAATCATAACCAAACAAACAAAAACAAAACAGTTGTTGTATTTTTAAGTGTTACACTGAATTCCAAAACTGAATTTAGAACTGTACCCACAATTATTTTTGTGCACTGCGCACAAAATAAACGTTTGTCTCAGACTTTTCACACTTTTATTAAAAATGTAACAATATACAGATTAATAAAAAAAATATTTTTGCTAGTTTTCTTTGGCCAAATATGATATAATGTTTATCTTGCAATCTGGAATCAGATTCATGACTCTGGAACCAGAGAGGGAACTTTATTTTAACACGATCATCTCATCCTGGTCACAGGGTGCTTATTTATTCATCAGTGTTTGAACTATTAAAGAAGAACTACATCTTCCGTTCCGTTTTGGTCACTATATAATTCCATTTGTGTTATTTCAGAGTTTCGACGACTTCACAGTTATTCTAAAGTGTAGAAATAAGACATAAAACATAAGGGTGGTCAAACTTTTTCCATAATTTCTCTGGTATTAGGGACGCCGAGATGATTTTGGACAGGCTATGTGAGTAGCCGAATAATAAAACGTGCCGCAGACGGCTCCGGGGGGTGAATAAAGGCCCCCTGTAGCGAATCCATGTGTTTTTAAAGAAAAATATCCATATTTCAAACGTAATAAAACACTTTTCTCTCACTTCCGCTGACTGTCATCCACTGAAGCAGTTCCGGCGGATGACGTAAGACGTCGGCGTTGCGTGATTAGTGACGAATGCGGAGAGAGAACAAAACAAAACGCCGGTCACGAATTAGAAGTACAAACCGAGGATTTGTAAAGAAAAATGTCAGAGGATTTCGATATGAGCCAAGAGGAGACTGGTTTTCTTTTGCTAAAGTAAGGAAACTTTGCTTCCTTTGTTCCTATACACAAACTCGCGAGACTAGCATATCTCAGAGGTGCGCGCGCTGCGCATACATGCTGCATCATCCGCCGGAACGGCTTCAGTGTATGACAGATACCGGAAGTGAGAGAAAAGTGTTTATTACGTTTGAAATATGGATATTTTTCTTTAACAAAACACATGGATTCGCTACAGGAGGCCTTTATTCATCCCCCAGGAGCCGTCTGCGGCACGTTTTATTATGGATGCGCAGCTTTATTTGACGACTTGTGGACTGTTCAACTGCAACACCTGCTGACTGCACTGATAGAGCTTGGAATAGCCAGGATATATATTTTTATATAACTCTGACTGGATTCGTCTGAAAGAAGAAAGTCATATACACCTAGGATGCTTCGAGGGTGAGTAAAACACAAGCTAATTTTCATTTTTGGGTGAACTAACCCTTTAACACTAAATCAATAAAATTAAATGCAAGTCATATAAAAGACTTGCACTGCCCTGAATGGGAAAGTGATATTCAATAAACTGACCTGAAACTCTCTGACACTGACTCTGGGCCTTCATTGAACCCTGGATTATGCTCATTAAAAATACTTTCTCATGGCACGCATAACGTCAGATCCCTGTCTGTTAATGCCGACTGTTTCCTGCCCCTGCTCTGAACATGAAGAAATTGGATAACAAGAACCAAATGATGATTTATATGCTGTGTGTGCTTTTGTTCTTTATCTGCAGTTGTCTTAGTAACCTCCTCGGTAAACTATTTTGAGTGGAAGCAGAAACACGCTGTTTTTCGGGCCTGTTTCTTTAAATGCAAATGAGCTGCTGCTCCCCGCCCCCTTTTCCAGAATAGAGCTGCGCTATTACAGCTCAGACCTGCTAAAAACATCTGTTTTGGTTCTGATTATCATGTTTATCGCGCTGAAATCATGCGTTTTAAACCATATGAGTTTAAACATCTGAAATACGGTTTTCTGAGAGCACACATCCGAAGCACACGCACAGAAAGCGGCTGTCACAGCATGTGAGCACTAAACTAAGTTCTCATTCTCACACAAGTTTACGTTAAAAACACACTAGTTACAAAAACAGTCGGTTATGTCTGTGAAGGTAACAGCTGGGAAATAAATCGCTTGTTTATTTTAACAAAAAAGTCAAGTCACCATTATTTCAATAGCGCTTTAAACATATCAAATTGTCCCAAAGCAGCTTCACAAAAACAAACAGGAAAAAAGCAGAATCATTTATGAAAACTCAACTATGGAGACAATAGCTCTAAAAAGACAATAGTGTCATTATTTAGCTCAAGTCAGGTCAGTGTTGGTTCAATTCAGTCAGGGCTGCATGATAAATCATATTTCAATCGTGATCACGATTTCTGATTCTCTCGATTTATTGAACATAATCATCTGCGATATTTGCCTTATATTTGCGATATTTGGTTATTTGCCGTTATCTTGCATTAGTAACAAGCCTCCACAAGCTTTCATGGTTGCAGATGCCAGATGTTAAGAGTTTAAAATCCCCCAATCAGATCTTTTTTTCATAAATCAATATATTTTCCACCCAGTGGTTTACTTAATCTTCCCCAACCTGGCAACCTTGCACACTAGCTCTCTCTACATTACAGAAAAATGCACTGATGAGCTGAAAACACCAGCAAACATGAACGTTGGAGTTTAGTCATTACTATTGAGATATTCTGCTCAAATAAAAGTGAAATACAGCCAGTCTGTTTTCTTTTACACGGTCATTTGGACTGTTTGCTGCTACTAAACCTGCGAGCAGGTATAAAGGTATCATGAATTTATTACATTCTAAAACAACTGAAAAAAATCATCAAATATCTTCATTTGGGTTTTGTGTTACACAAGCATTTCCATTCACAAATTTCCATTTTTTTTGGTAACCAGTTCCTTTAATATGTAAACTTATATGGGCATGATGTGTAGACGAGCCATTTTTGAAGGTTCGCTTTCATAAATCATCTGGATGGACTGAGAACGATTTTGTATATTGTAAATGTAAGAATACATCTACATAATACAGAATTGGTTAGCATATAAAAGCATGTTACCCTGTATCCAAGGTCCTCGTGTAGCTCACAGGTGCTGGTGTTGACATTGGTCTGCCACACCGTCTCCTTAATACTACAGCCATACATGAAAACGTTTTTCTTCCGTGAATGGCCGTGATAGTCGCAGAACACCTAAACACACACAGTTAAGAGACTAACGCACTGCTGGTGTCATTAAACCATTCTCTCATATCCAGCGTGATGCTCTCTCACCAGAGGAGTTCTTCCTGTAGCTCTGAGGTACTGCAGGAGACTCTTGGCGTGGTAGATGGTGGGGTGCAGCTCGGCATTGGGGCTCTGCCACTGTCTGTTCAGATCCTCCCCACTCAGAGAACAACGATGACTGCAGAGTGAAAACAAAGAAGATTGGAAATATGTGATTACAGATAAAGCGTGTGAAGAATGCTTGATGAATCAAATTTGTTACACACAAACGTTTAAGGCTACAACGTGGCCATAACATTGTTTTCAGAAGTTGCATCTGAAGTGGCATTTAATTAAAATTAGTTAATTTTAACAAGCCATTTTTTCCCCATAAATAATTGCATCTTAAATTGACAATCTTAGACATTATATAGTGATAAAATATTAAACCCATTATTTGGAAGTGATGAATGTAACTTTTTAAGTGGGAGAACTTGCACAATTGGTGGCTGACTAAATACTTTTTTTCCCCACTGTACTTTAATCAGTATCATCAACACTACCAAAAACTTCCATTGCAGAACCAAAACAGAACGTGGAGGTGATTTTTTTGTTGACATACTTTCCATTGATGACGCCATCAGGGTTGAGCATGGGGATGATTTTGAAGATGTAGCTCTCTCGTAGACTTTGGGCTTGAGGACTGCAGCTCATGAGAAACTCTAGAGTGCCCTTCATCACCCAGCTAGAGTTAGTCTCTCCAGGATGCACCCGCGCAGACAGAAACACCACTGGACGGATTTCTACAAACATCCACATTACAGTATAGCTAAGTGTGCCACACCTATTCACAGAGGCTGAAATGACAATCTCATTATTGACAGTTTGCATAAAACAATGGATGGGAGAGTGCCTGAGTGAGCGCATGCAAGAATCCATAGGAGAGTGCCTCAGTGAGAGCATGCACAGGTGCATGCAAGAATGCATGGGAGAGTGCTTGAATGAGCGAATGCGTAGGTGCATGCAAGAACGCATGGGAGAGTACTTGAATGAGCGCATGCACGAATGCATGGGAGAGTGCTTGAATGAGCGCATGCGCAGGTGCATGCAAGAACGCATGGGAGAGTGCTTGAATGAGCGTATGCGCAGGTGCATGCAAGAACACATGGGAGAGTGCTTGAATGAGCGTATGCGCAGGTGCATGCAAGAACACATGGGAGAGTGCTTGAATGAGCGTATGCGCAGGTGCATGCAAGAACACATGGGAGAGTGCTTGAATGAGCGTATGCGCAGGTGCATGCAAGAATGCATGGGAGAGTTGTTGAATAAGTCTATGCGCAGGTGCATGCAAGAACGCATGGGAGAGTGTCTACCTGAGCGCAGGCACAGATGCATGCATGAATGTATGAGAGAGGGCATGAGAAAATGTGTGTGAATGCATTCATGGTAGAGTGTACACTAGAATACATGTTTGAGTGTATGAGAGGCTGAAATGACAATAGCACTAGGAACCCTGTGGATAAAAGAATATGTGAACGAGTATGAAAGAATTCACAGGAACATGCATGTGAGAGTGCATAAAAAATGCATTTGAGAGTTTATGAAAAAGTGCATGGCAGCGTGCTTGAGAATGTGCATGTGTGTGCATAACAGTGTTCATGAGAAAGTGTGTGCTTGGAAGTGCATGCAAGAGTGGATAGGAGAGTGTACTTTAGAAAATGCATTCGAGCATGTCCGAGAAAGGGCGTGAGAACATATGTAAGTCTTGACACATGAGAATATACATATGATAGTGTTCATGAGAGTGAATGCAATTAAGAGGGCATGCTGTTTCTTACCCAATGAACTGATAAGCTATACCGCTATGGCTGTAAGTTTATCAGAGATGTTCTTGTGTGTGTGATACATACTGAACTGGCTGATGTGGTCATTGCTGGAGGATTCTGGCATGGCTGTGATGGTGAGCAGGGGACAGCTGTTTCCTCCCAGCGTTTCACACAGATCATCCTGTCTGTAGTAGATCTGAGCAGTACGCAAAGCACTCAACTTCTGCAGATGCATCTAAACGGAAAATCAAAAATCAAACGGAATCCTACTTTGCATCCTACTATACAGCATGCAAGATTAGGGTGATGATAATATCATGGTATATAAAAAAAATGGCATATGCACTCTGATGGTATCCATTTTCTGAAGTATGCTTACTGGGCTAGCATTGCCATACTAAACGAGCTGTGCACAAAATCACTAGTCCACAGCTCCAACAGTAATACTAAATATTAAGGTAAAAAATGGCTACAGTACATCATAGTATACAATAAACAGTCTATATAGGACACAGCTCTATGCACCCAAACTGGTATACTAATAGGCTTCTAGTTAAGATGCATTCAGGTATTGCTGCTCATCAGATGCATCAATTTAGGGAGGGTACATTTGTATAGTACCTTCAGCATTGAGTAGGTGTATGGGTAATGGTAGGCAAAGTAGCAAACATCATCTTTATGCTGAAAGGTCACAGTGAAGGTCAAGGTGAAGTACGATTTGCCCTTTTGACCCCCGGCTGCAATGGAGCTTCGTGAGAAATGATTCCTGGGTAGATAGGAATAGAGGTTCATTTGAATTTTTTTAAATCTTAACTGTATTTCCAATGCATGATAACCCCCAAATCAATTTATTTTTAAAGACTAAAATATAATAGTAATGGGCAATCAGACAACATGGAAATGATGGTTCTTACTTGTAGTAACAGATGTCCGCTCCTGTTCTAACCCAATGGGGGCTGCCGTTGATGGCGTCCTGTACAGAGTACATGAGCACTTGCATACCTGTCACACCAGAGAAAGAAATCAGAAATCTGACAAACACACTC
Source organism: Sinocyclocheilus grahami (assembly GCF_001515645.1). Taxonomy (NCBI): domain Eukaryota; kingdom Metazoa; phylum Chordata; class Actinopteri; order Cypriniformes; family Cyprinidae; genus Sinocyclocheilus; species Sinocyclocheilus grahami. Next base: position 744,595 of record NW_015506010.1, on the reverse strand, counting down.
TCTGAAGTTGAAGTTGGTTAGAAATGGGCTGACCAAGAATACGGATACGAATAGGGTACAGCACCTAAACATGCTCTATGTAAATACGTGCACACAATGGCTTTTAGCTCTAGCACTATTCATAACACTTAGCACTTTAGAACTAGGTTACTTGATAATCCAGGTATGTGTTTGTGCACTTGAGTCGAGTTTGTTTCTGAACTAATGCTTGAAATGACCCACCATAATTGAATTGGCTGTTGGACTTCTCACAGTTGATTATGTTGAATCGATAACGAACTCCAGGACGCATATTGCCCACCTCGAAATAGAACCACTGGTGATAGTGATTACTATTGATATCTGAGTTCAAGATCAAGTCATACTCAAACCTGCAGACAGAAACAGGCAATACACAGAAATGAAGTAACGGCTTCATTTGATGAAAAGCACATTTATACAACAAAAAAGGCACATACAAATAATTTTGCACATACTTTCTGACTTGTACTGCTTTCCGTAGGTTTCCAGACTCAAACTTAGAGTTGAACTTCAGAGACTCGCCGTTGTCAATGACTGGACAACTGAAAGAACATTTTTATATCGAAGATTCAAGCGTTTTGAATAACTCAGAAAAACAAAAGACATTAGCCTGGGTGTGTCTGAAACTATAAATATATGTATTTTCCCCCTTTTTTAATTCATAATTCTATTCCTATCTAAAAAATAAAAAAAACTGAAAAGTGGCATTACTGTCAACAGTTAGTGTTTGGCCTGATATATACCTGAGGATATGATTAATTAGTATTGTTTCACGTTGTGGAAAATGCAGCTCCATGATAGCAAATGGGTGTTCATTCCAAACAAAAAAGTAAATAAATAGTAAAAAATAAATAAATAAAAAACACAAAAATGTAAATAAAAATAATAAAAACTACAACACTTATTATTATTATTATTATTTTTAAATATAATTTAGTTTCACATGACTATAAAAATCTAAAATTTGTACATTTAAAAAATGATCTTACCTATATTTCATAAACTACCTTTCATTACTTTTATTTGATTAATATTGATTTTTGAATCAGTTTTCCATAACAAAAAATGTGTAATGTTGTAATGTAAATGTGTTGTTGTTACAAAATTATATATTTTAGAAAACTGCAATAAAAATACTTGCCTACCCCTAATGTTAGTTTTTTTAAATTAAATATTTGCTTGGTTATGTCTAAGCCCACTTGAATTTGTTTAGCTCATCCTAGCAGGGCAGTTTACTTCTGTTTCAGACACTCCTCTCGTGCACACTGACCTCTGATTGTCCAAGTCATATACGACTTTATCGAGGATGTCACTGGAATGAATGAGCCTCTCAATGTCCTGGAAAATCTTCGCTCTGTTGAAAAGGAATGTCTTAAGTGAAAAAAAAAATTCTGTCGTTTTGTCAACTTACTTTCAACCATGGAGCACAAAATGAGATATTCCGATAAACCTTCTTTTCCATACAAACCAGGAGCTGTCTATAACTTACTTAATTTGGTCTGATCGTCACACAAAACTCTTCAGAAGATTGGGAATATAGTGATGGGGACAACTTTGATGCTTTTATGGTGTTTTTTAAACTTGACAACCCCTGGCTTTTGTTGTATAGAAAAAGAGCAGTGTGAACATTCTGCTGAACATCTCCTTTTGTGTTCCATGGGACAAAAACGAAAAAAAACACATACGGGTTTGGAATATGGCATAGAACTGCTTTAAATAAGACTTTATTAAATAAGAACAAATAGTTCACACAATAAGACAAAAATTAGAATAAGCTGAATATGTACCACTCAAGATGTACGGTAGATGAGTTTGTTTCTTCATCAGATTTGGAGAAATGTAGCATTGCATCACTTGCTCACCAATGGATGCTCTGCAGTGAATGGGTGCCGTCAGAATGAGACTCCAAACAGCTGATAGAAATATCACAATAATCCACAAGTAATCCACACCACTCCAGTCCATCAGTTAACATCTTGTGAAGTGAAAAGCTGCATGCTTCTAAGAAATAAATTAATCAATCATTAATATTTGTTTAACTTTAAACTGTCACTGCAGCCAAAATATGAGTCCATAATCCATAATAGAGTCCATAATCCACTTCCTCCAGTGAAAAGTCCATCCTCTGTTGTCCTTTTACATCAAAATTCTCACAATTTGAGTTGAATTACTGAAATAAATGAACTTTTCCATGACATTCTAATTTATTGAGATGCACCTGTATTTGTTCAGAACTGTTTTGCACAGTTTTGGCTTGTGCTTGATCTGAGCATATTTCTCTCCTGATTCAGATAAGACTACTTTTTCCCACTGAAGACAGCGATATGGATAAGACTCATATTTTTGCCACAAGTAAGGGTTTGAAGTAAAAAACACACAGCTTTTCACTTCACAAGTAATTAACTGATGGACTGTAGTGTTGTGGATTATTGTGTTGTTTTTATCAGCTGTTTGGACTCTCATTCTGACGGCACCCATTCACTGCAGAGGATCCATTGGTGAGCAAGTGATGTAATGCTACATTTCTCCAAATCTGATGAAGAAACAAACTCATCTACATCTTGGATGGCCTGAGGGCGAGTTAATTCTCAGCAAATTTTCAGTTTTATGTGAACTATTCCTTTAACATTTCAAGTACAGTATCTCACTGCAAAAAGGTAGTAAACCATTTGTGTAGTACCTCTGCACACCATAAACCCTCTCTAGAATGGGCTCGCGGAGGTTGAGAGCCAGATGCCCAAAGTAATCTGGGTAAGCCACTTCTGTGTAGGCGGGTACTGAGCGGGTGTTCTTCACCATCTCCAAGTAAAGGTCAGGGTCGTGCAGCGGCAGCAGTGCTGCTGTGTCTGGCACTTCCAGCACCGCTTGCTCCCCGCCCTCCTCCTGAGGCCCATCCACAGAGTCTCCATTCATGCCAGCATCTAGAACCAGGCGGCCCAAACTACAGACCAGATCGGGGTCCGCTGTGCCCTCTGGCCTTTTTGATATGGAAATGCTGTCCAGCTCCAGAGGTGATTCATCTGACTTGGGCGTCAGAAGGTCCTCTCGCAGCGGACGTCTGTTTTGAGGCCCCAAGGAGCTCGGCGTGGTGGAAATGATGATGGGACGATGAAGCTCTGAGTTAATGCTTGATGGAGGGATGATGGATCTGGGGCTTTCAAAGTCATCCTCCTGAGAACAAAACAGAAAGTGATCATCCTTGATGATTAAGAGAGTGACAGTCACGTTACAAAAGTTAAGCTATTATTTAGGACAAGTATTTTTGTGTCTGCTATTTTGCAATCAATGGCATTTTTATTGCCTTATTATCATTTAATCAGAAGTGTCCTCACCTCAAAATTCTCGCTGAATTCCCGACAGAAATACTCGTAGGCTCTGAGCTCATCGAACGGACGTGTATTCACCTGTATGGGCCGCAGTTTTCTGATATCTGTCTCTATGTCATCATCATTCTGCAATGCATAACAAACATCAATTATAAAATCAGTTTTTTGATTGCTCTTTTACAAATAATCTGAACCACATTTAGGCCTATGAGTAGAAACAGCAGATCATTGTATAGGACTGTGTAAATGCTGAGTGATAGAACACCATCCTGTGGGAACATATGCTTTTAATATTTTCAGTCTTTAATCTTCTCATACTGTGCAACATAGAGTCATAGTTTCATATGCAAGGCTGAACTACATCCTATGTTTCTGATAAGAACTGATAAACAAGTACATGGTGCACCCGGGAACTGGGACGCATGCCAATGCTTGAGCAGGCAGAGAGGGAAAAATACGCAGTTGTGATTTCTGTGTTCTTGGCCACTTCTCCTCTTCTCATGTGACACTTGACTAGTAAAGCGACATTAATAAAAGACTCTTCACCACCACCCCGGACTCCCTGTCTCTTCATTCAGGATCCAACAGTCTCATCAAATCTGGGTTAAAGAATTAGTTAGCAACAGACCGGTATATCTTCCAAACAATGAGCTGGCTGATATTTGGTCATTTAAAAATGATTATAATCGGCCGATAAATAAATTTAAGATAAATTGAAATATGAAAAGAAAACTAATAAAAATGACAAAAGGCACATAATAAAATAACTAAGTTTTTTAATTAATTAGTCAAATTAATTACTTTAAATTACTTCAACTAAAATTAACATGAAAACAGAAAATATACAAATAAAAGCTAATTCAAAATATTAATAAATACTAATACACTGTATTTGTACTGTACTTCACAAAAAATGCCTAAAAGTTGCTAAAAGAAAATTATATCATTAAATTATATTATTAAGCTATTAAAATTGTATTATTACATTAATCAAAATTGGGGTGAGAAAATGTATACATATTTTATATTTATTTATTTTTAATAATTTTAAAATAAGAGGGATCATTAAAATTGTTATTTTTCATTTCGTATGAAATTAGGCTAATAATAGTCATATTATTATTTAGTATTTCATGAATAAGCTACTTCACAGATGGTTACATACACTCCACAAGATAAATAAAAATGATATAATAAATTTGTATTATTAAGCTATCAAATTGTATTATCACATTAAAGACTGAGAGCTTTTCCAGAGGTGCAATATTCTAGTGATAACAGCACTCCAACCGTTTCACCGTTTGTATCACTCCGCTTGCAGTATTTCTCACAGAAAGTGTCATGACGGACGCCCAAATCCACTATAATTTTATAAATAATACTGTTTTTGTGTCACGGAATGTAGTTTTAAGAGTTTTTAGGCGAGAATGTACTTGTTAGGACTTCAAATATGCGGTTTCATAATAAAGATAACGTCTATTTGAAAATAGTTTTAGTTACATTATTCCGCCATTAAATGGCGACAAGAGACTGTTTTTATGAGTGAGTCAGCAGTAAAGACTTTTGTATTGAAAGAGACTGAAACAGGGTTGTAAACAAGGAAGTTATTTTTACTTTCTACAACAGCTTGTAAAATGCAGTTAACAAACACACTGATCAGCGCTGGCATCAGAAATCACCCTTAACAGATGAAAGGACAGTACGACAAAGATATCGCTTTCCTCAGCGGACATTCAAACTCGTGTTTTATTGTGAATATGAGATTGAGCTGAAGACTGAATGCTGGATCAGATGCAGGTAATCACACTCGCTCAGTCAATCTCTCTCTCATAATACTCTACATACAATACAGAGAGCTTTTAATACAGTGATGCAACAAGCTTTCAATGAAGCAACTCAACGTTCCGTTGTTACTATTTCTAAAGTGATGTTTTCGAATTAGTAACGGATCTTGAGCTCAGCTGTTAAACTGAGATTTGAATCTGTGGCGGAAGGAAGTAGTTCTGCACATAAGCGCGTTTTAAAAAGACACTCCGTTGTTGTTTTTCTTATGTATTTACACATTTGTGCCATCAAACTGTTGTATAAACGCAATATCACACTCGTAGCCGTGTGATACGGCTGTATATCAGCACGCTGTGATTACCTGCGGCCGAATCACAGCCGTTCTGATATTACTCAAACATATCCTTTGAGATTCACCAATATAAAATAATTATATTGGCCATCAGTCATCCTGTCCTGTAGATGTTGGTCGGCTGACCACTAGAATTTTAGTGAAGTTTAATGAGATCATAATACCTGTGTTTTGTGACCGGTTTCGTCCTCCTCATATTCTGTGTCATTTTCTGTGTCGACCTCCGTGGCTTCACTCTCATCGCTCTCATCGACTACATCATCCACTAACACCGAAGACACAGAGATCCGTTACCACTGATGCTACTCACGTCAAACATCACTGACAACCAACATTTAATATCAGTTTCTAACACTGCATACAAAGAAGTGAGTGGGGACATGAAACAGAATTTGCAACCAATTTTACTTCTGTAAGGAGACATAAATAAGTGTGGTTTACCTCCAGGCGGCTGGTTGTACAGCTGCGCCACCGGTCCACCAGCTGGTATGTGTGGTAGCAGGTGGTGAAAGACACTTTTAATAGTAGGCAGTGGTAGGCGGTTCTTTGGAAAGCACTTCCTCATAATTAGGCTGGATGTATTGACCAGTGGATCCAGCGTCCGGACAGGCAAGCACTCCTGACACATCACAGTTATATCACTTTATACTGTATACTTCCATGAGAGTAAAAATTAAATATAATTTTATCCAACACTTTCATACAGTGGATGTGTTATAAAGGATCCTCATCCCATTGGCGTCTATGAAGGCCTTCCTGCCAAGCTTAATGTTAGTGAGGTTTTTGATGCATCCCAGAATGCTCTTGCGGATGACCACATGGCGGTGGCGTGTATCATTGCGGTGCCAATCTTGGTAGATTGCGAGTAGCGTAGGAAGGTATCCTCTGTCCACTGCCCGACGGGCATTCATTCCTGAAGAGCACACGCACAAGAGAGCTGTGATAGACGTCACTAACCGAGCTGCAACAACATGTGTTGTACTAGCTGCATATATACTGTACCGTTCAAAAATGCTGGGGGTCGGTAAGGTTTTTTTTGTTTATGCTCTATATTTAAACATATTTTAAAATGTAATTATTCCTGTGATCAAAGCTGAATTTTCAGCATCATTACTCCAGTCTTCAGAGTCACATGATCCTTCAGAAATCATACTAATATGTTGATTTGCTGCTCAAGAAACATTTCTGATTATCTTGAAACAGTTGTACCGCTTCATATTTTTGTGGAAACCGTGATACAGTTTATTTCAGGATTTTTTTGATGAATAGAATGTTTAAAAAAACAGAAATCATTTGAAATAGAAATGTTCTTTTACAACGTGAAAGCCTTTACGGTCAGTTTTGATCAATTTAATGTATTCTTGCTGAATAAAAATATTAAATACTGACCCCAAACATATATAGAATATATAACAGTAATATTTAATATACATATAAATAAATATGATATTATTATAATAAATAAATAAAATATAATATATAACTCATGAATTGTGTACAAAAAAGGTAATTCTTAATTCTTGACAAATAAATAAGGAAGATAAAGGGGTAAAAATATGCCCAATAATATAATAATAGGAATATTTCAAAAAATCAACAGTAAAACAATAATACATTTTATTTGTATGGACATTAAGACACAATTTTCATTCTAATTAAGCACTATTTCCATGTATATTTTCATTGCCATAATGTATCTTTATGATTGATTTGTATTTTTTTTCATTTGTGCGCGTGTTATTACATTAATAAGAATAATGGGAATACATATAACAGTGCGTAAATTAAAAGTAGTACAACAAACTACCCTGATTTCATCACCATTACAATTTAAATAACACAATTTATATTTTTATGTCTTTCTTTGTATTTTGGTCATATTAACATGTTCTTGACAGGCTGTGTGAGAATCATCCACAAGCAGGCATCTTACCAGACTTCAGTAATGCCGCCAGTGTGTCCAAGGCCACCCTGTTTTGGAAAAGACCAAATGAATTGATCGAATCAATCAAACAAATAAAGAAAAAAAAAGTGAATCACATTTTTTGTCGTCACCAGTACCATTCTTGTAACAATTATATGTTTCTCAGACCTGGTAAACATGAACACACATGACATACTTCAGCAGAGTGGTGCTCTTTTTGCTGAAGGGTCCGATGATTTCGAACATGATCTCCAAAGCGCCACTCTTTCCCAGCGACACTGCATTTACCACTACAAGAAAAGACAATTTCAC
>NW_015506010.1:709375-731875 GCF_001515645.1 Sinocyclocheilus grahami | reverse complement strand
AGTAACCGCAGAGATCAGAAAAAACCTGAACGCATTTCAAAACGGAGCCAAGTATAGACTAACAAGATCAGCCCATATTATTAATATTTTTTTCACAAGATCAGTTATTCATATTTTCTTTAGTTATTAATAAAAAAACTTAAAAAAATGTATATATATATATATATTAAAAACAACTTTCACGAAGTTTGTTAATAAACTTCGATAAGTTTGTTAATTCATAGCAACATTTATCATTAAAATGAGCTAAAATGAAACTTATAATTATTACTTTTATACTGCAATTCGACATATTTATTAATTTAAATGATGTATTACATGATAAAGTTGATATACATTTACTAAAGAGATATGTACAGATCGATTTAGTTGTGTGTGAAAGATTTGTTGCAGTTGATCCGTTTCATTAATACTAAATGTTCAAACTTTATTGATAAAACTGCAACTGACTGAAGCTGAAATTAAAATTAATATTCCTATTACTATAAAATTCATTTTTATAATACACATTACAGACAAAACCATGATGTTAATGTTTAAAATGCTCAAATGTCTCATCTACTTCAGAGTAGATTACATATGATGATGATGATGATATAAACAATCAAGCTGTTTTTCAGAGATTTGCTATACAGTATATAATAAAACTGACATTTTAAAATTTGATTATAGGAGCTGCTACACTTAGTTAGCAGCTAAACATAATGAATGATGCATTTAGCCGTGTGAGCGTGTCCTGCTCTGATCTTACCGGGGCTGCACGGGGGCCGACACAAACCGCCGGTCTTCCTTCTGTAGTCCATCTTTATTCTCAACACATATCCAACCCACTCTTATGCCTCTTCTCATAACTTGTACGCACTCCAGCGCTTCATCCATAACACTGGGGAAATTCTACATCGGTGTAATCATATTTCACACAGAAGCAGAGCCCTCCCATGCACTGCCCAGGTGCTGTCAGTCAAAACACACACGCCTTCAAAGCCCACAGCAGATCAATGACAGTCATGAGCCTGAGAGGATATGGCCGAGAATGTGAAGGGGAACTGAAAGATGACACAGAGAGACAGAGAGAGAGAGAGCACAAGAAGTGACCACTGGGAGACGTGGGAACACTTGCTGACAGTATCGTGTGGGGGTCACTGTGCAGACAGTGTATGGTTACGGGTAGCGGGGGTCAGGGGAAGAACAAACCAATGCTGGATATCCCAGAGCTGTCACATTTCACAGCTGATCTCCTCTGCATCTCGGGGCCTGCATTTAAAGGCAGGGTGATTTGGTTCAAAAACATTTTTTGTTACGCTCGTTGAAAGTCTCTTCACATCCCCAGAGCAATCACAAAGTGAAGTGGTCTAAATGTATTTATATCGTCTGTGGAAGGCGTAGGACCATAAACTGTTCGTCCAATCATATTCCTCGGTCCGATAGGCTGTCCAACCTGCCTGCCAACGTATGTATTTGCAAACCTCTTTCACACATGATCTGTTATCATCAGTGTTCTGTTACTCTATTGCAGACCGAGCGATTATTATGTGATATTTTGTGCGAGTGTGTTTTTGTGCTGCACCATCGTTTAGACCTATTTAAAAACGCCAGTAGATGGCAGCCCAACCCTATCTTAATGAATGATTCATTGACTCATTCGTTCAAACAATTCATTCAAAACAGTTGATTCATTTAAGACGGGCATACACTGTGTGAGTTTGGACACTCGGGAGGTTATGATGAGCCATTGCACACATTACGAGTCAGTTAACCTGATAACTGTGTCGAAGCAGTTGATTTTTGACACAACTGTACTGCCCCGGTCCTATGGGGTGCTCAAACAAAATCAAGAGCACCCTCAGCTGAAGCTGTAATAATAGCATATTATAACAGATTTGGCAAACAATCCAGTGCATATTTGCGTTTGCGCTCTGCTCTGGTTTTTTTTCTACAATGTGTTTTTGCAACATTGGGACATATCCGTTTCAGACATACAGTATATGATTTCGTGATTTCACAGACATAAATGATTTCTTGATGGCCAATCAGAGGCATTTATGTTAGAATCCACGCATCGCTTGAAACGCCAGAGTTTTGTCCAGTGTTGAGTTCTGCACGCTCACGAATCCTCTAATTTTTACAGAAGACTTATCATACAGTGTAGAGATATTCATTGATTATAACGGAACATTGTGAGATCACGATGAACTAAGATGAGTGACAGCTTTTTAGTGTTCACAGCGCTCTTTGCGCCATAGCAGTGGACGGCACAAAAATATGTCAAAATAGATCTGCATTATGGTTAGAGAACCCTAATTTCAGAAGCACCCTCAGTGATTTGATTCTGGATGAGGGCCTGAACAGAGAACACCACAGCCATTCCAACAGAAACAATTAGAGTTTTCCTGACTCATAGGTTCTTTACATGCATTCTGCTAACAATCACATAATATACTACGTGGTATAAGTTGGCTGGCCTGAGATTGCTTGCTCAACATTTAAAGGGGTCAGGACATGAGAAACTAAATTTCCCCTGGATCTTTTGACATAGAAGAGGTCTTTCTATGCTTAATACATAAAATAATAATAATAATAAAAACATGTCATGACCCCTTTAATAGTCTGATTCAATGATTCAATGTTTGCTATAAACTGGTCTTGCAGGGCGCTATCAGAAACCCTCCACCTCCCCCAGCACCACATGTCTAGATCAGCTGCAAGATCGATGTTAGGGCTGGGCGATTTTCCCGATTCATTCAAATTTATTGTTTTGCCACAATTGTATTTTTTAGAAATCGAGGAATTGCGATTTTGAATATAAATATTACCAAATGTTAGAATTAGACGCTGACAATATGCCGGTGACAACAGTAAAGAGAAAAGAACGATCCAACCGCATGTCGGTGCATGTGATTAACCGTTCACGTGTGACGCGCTCAGTGAAGGACCATAAATATAGGCTAAGCGCCATTCACACAGAATGCGCTTTTGTGTTGACAAAGATGCAACGTGGGCAGTGGAATAGGTAAAACATGCAAGAAGATGGGAGTGAACTTCTTTTAACTTGAGCGCAGTGTTTTTAGAAAGCCGTTTCATGCATGAGACGCTGCAAGAGACGCGAGCGCAACAGTCAAACACATCCATGTTTACACAGAAAAAACTATGGAAAAGCAGCGCAATCGAATAAAAAACCTGTAAAGAACTACTACTGTAATGCATGTCTGATATTTCATGTTTGCATCATGGTGACAGGCTGAAAGCTGCTGTTGTTTTTAAAGAAAAGTCTACTGGTGTTATACCTTCAGTCATTTTGAATTACCTTGACTTTTGAAATTTTCTAAAATAATTTTCCTCGTATTATTTCTGAACACATAATATGTATAAGACAAGTTTGTACAATATGTAGTTGGTAGTTTTTGCATCTTTTCTGCAAAGATATTTAAGTGATTTGTTTAACATTTACATCATGTTGACAACTTCACGTGTGCTGCATTTGGAATAGAATTTTCTTTAACTAGAGGGTTAATAAATAAAAAGTAAATTGAATCATGTTATAGTTACATTTTCAAGTTGACTAGTTAAAAATCGTAAAAACAAATGAGAATCGGTCAAACATTCTGGAAAAATCGAGATTTTATTTTTTGCAAAATCGCCCAGCCCTAATTGATGTATGCATATTCATGCAGCAGCGGCATATCTGACATGCTCACAGAAGCGCGTCTGTGTATCTACTGGCAGTAGCAAGTCTGCAGCAGCATGTGTAGCCGATCTAGTCCGCCAAGACCAAATATAGTAACACTGTCAAATCCATTAACATGCTAAAGCTATTCGAAGAGTTGTCATGATTTAAATATTACATAATAATTGCTTTAATGGAACCGTCAGACCATTCTCACTGGATTCAGCACTGGAGGAAAGCTGATCATTTCACAAATTAAGACTGAACATATTAATGTTAATCTAATGCTATTTCATGCATTCTGACTTATTTACACTGCTAAAGAGTTGGATTCTCATGCTAAACATGACCAAAGTCTCAAAAAACGAGTTGGACGTATGACGGGGAATTTCCGTGCAAAAGCTCATTCAAGGTTCGTATAAGTTTCAGAATGTTTTTTTTTCCTGAGTATGGCCCTGCATGACGTAATGAAGCGCTGGATTCCTTGTATGGGCACTTCTCCCGGAAGAGTGCGCACACATCAACCAGAGCAAGAGCAGCCCACCAATGTGCTTCATTCAGGATACAGAAATCATCAGGATCCGATTCTGGATCGAATAGCCTATATATGGCTGAATCAGATTTTCAGTTTTTGTTCCTGTTTTATTGCAGACAATCGCTACGCAAAAGCTGCGCATGCTTGTGACTCTTTAGCTCCGCCCACAGCACGCCTCCAGGAGCTCGACTGGTTTCGGAGAGAAGTGGCACATCTGTTTCTGTCTTTAATAAATCTGATAAAACTAAAGACTCTTCAGAGATATGAGGCATGCAGCACTACTCTATAGGTACTCAAGATTAACATGAGATTGGCAGAAACTGTGTGTGTTATGTCTCCTTTAACCAGCAGTCGATTACTATATTATCGGCAAAAGTCAATATGAATTCCACTCAACAGTATAGTCTAAACAATGACTTAACAGCTATTTGGTTATCGGATAGCATTAGTTAACCAATTAGTTAAGAAATTTTGTATTATCTGAATTTTGCATAGAAAGATCAGAAACTTGTAATAAGAAAGTAAAGTTAAATTTGATTTGGACTAAATATTGGTTTTATTGTGCATATGTGAAGGTGGATATGTGTGTCAGGTCACCTTGAGTCTGGATGAGGTGAAGGATTTTGCCTGTGATCTGCCGGATGGCGTCATTATCAGAGACTTTATGCTCCTCGTTCAGTCTTTCCAGCTGACTCAGCAACATCAGCACCCGGGAAGCACTGGGAATACAGGAAACCATCACAACAGGCAAAGTACACCATCGTCAAAGCTTGCTACAGAGTAAAGATGTGTCGCACCTCTTTAGGCAACAACAAACTATGTACACTGCATATCGTCATCACAGAGCAGCTAATGAATGTGTGTGTGTAATTTTGGGAACAAATTTGTACCCAGAAGTGAGCCAAAACCTCCTTTTAGGGACACATTTGTAAACATGGTATAATATAGGTATATATTCAACATTTAAAAAAAAAAAATTATACATACTGTATATAGATATATATATTTTTTTTTGTAAAAATGCTGAAAGTGTACTGTTAGTGTTAGGTTATAGTATTTGTAAATATAGTATAAAAACAATACAGCTAGTTAACTGTATATAAAAATATATAGAAACAATAGAGGTGTCTGTAGAATGTCCCCATTTAGTTAGTAAGTGTGTGTGTGTGTGTGTGTGTGTGTGTTTATAAGAGGGGGAAATCTAACCTTTTTTCTGCCGCCATTTTGGGTTTATTCATTTCTTGTCACATTCAGTAAGACATCAAACTGACTGCCGAGGGGAAGAAACATTTAGAAATGTGTTTATGTAGAAAATCGAATTTAATTGATCAAGAGTATCAAGTCACACGAATGCATTAAACAACACCATGAGCTCATACAGCAACACCATGGAAGGCTACTTCACACAATCTTGAACAATAAGCACCCTACCTAGTCAAGGATGGAAAACAGCAGCAAGGACTGTGTCTCAAACCTAGTGAGCAACCTATTTATACAGCTACCCACCTATCAGAGCCTACTGAGCTGCCAAACTAGACAACATTGTTGGGCGTCATTGTCTATCAGTCTACACAGGCAGCATTTTTGGGCATCAGACCCTAGAAAGCTTCCAATATATATAAAACGTAGGGTATCTAAGACTATCTGTCTATATAGACTGCATTTTTGGGCATCAAACCCTCGAAGACTATTGATATATACAGCATTTAGGGTATCAGAGCCTATCAGAAAGCATGTTTGGGCATCAGAATATACTGAGCTTCCTACACAGATCATGTTTTTGGGCATCTCATAACCTTTCTGTCTACATAGACAGCATTTTTGGGCATCAGACCCTAGACAGCTTCCAATATATATAAAACGTAGGGTATCTAAGACTATTCTGTCTATATTGACTGCATTTTTGGGCATCAAACCATAGAGAGCTTTCTATATACTGTATACATTATTTAGGATATCAAAGCCTATATAGCATTCCTGGGCATCAAAATCTACTGAGCTTACTACCTAGACAGCATTATTGAGCATTGTAGCCTTTCTGTCTACATAGACTGCAGTTTTGGGCATCAAACCCTCGAAGACTATTGATATATACAGCATTTAGGGTATCAGAGCCTATCAGAAAGCATGTTTGGGCATCAAAATATACTGAGCTTCCTACACAGATCATATTTTTGGACATCTCATAACCTTTCTGTCTACATAGACAGCATTTTTAAGCATCGACCCCTAAGAGAGCTGCCACATATCTGTGCGCATTTTAGCCTACCTGCCCACACTGACAGCATTTTTGGACATGAAAACCTACTAAGCTGCCTAGTACATAGACTGCCATTTTAGGGCATTATAGGCCCCCAAACAAGCTGTCTATGTAGGGCGTCTGTTTGGTTTTGAGCCACGGCCAGTGTGCAAGTACAGATCAGATACTGTATTTACATTAGGTTCTCAAAAGAAGTTGGTCATTGTGAATCACACTGATTACAGTAAGACGCAGCTCATATAATGAATAATTCATTCCTTATCAAACATTAAGTTGCTAAGCCCCTCCTGTAAGAAGTCAAGTCATGGTCAGATCCACCTGTCCTCCGGAGAAAGCTGTACTGTAGCTGTACTGTTAGCACGGATCCGCATGCGGGACAGCTGGTGTCTGTCACTGGCAGAGCAAGAGCGTAACACCGGAGCAGAAATACATGCGTCTACCCACCTTTAATTGAAGCACACGAGCCCTGCGCCATCTGACCTCCTCACCGCGTTCTCTTGGCAACACACACACACACACACACACACACACACACACACACACACACACACACACACACACACACACACACACACACACACACACACACGAGCCCCCCGATGGTGTTATTATTTACTCTAACCCACAACACACACACACCCGGAAGTGAGGGCGCGTCCAGTCACAGAGCTGGCGCAGAATGCATGATCTGCTCGGTATACACTGCCACATCGGTCTGAAGCACAGATGATTTACAGATCAGCGTCAACGCGACGTAACGTAACGTAACGTAACGTAACGCCAGCTGACGTGAAGAGAGACAACCCCAGCTAGACTGAAACCACTAGTAAGTTATTTTGGGAATGACCAGAAGCTGATGTGAAAGGAGAGGCTGGTGTTTCTCAGTGCATGGTGATAAAAATTAATCAATTAATTAATTTGTTTGTTTGTTTATCTGCCTATGATTGAACAAAAAAAGCACAGGGCCTTCTACGCCATAAAACGGCAATGTCCTATAGAGATCCCCATTAGAATTTGGCTGAAAATATTAGAATCAGTAATTGAGCCCATTGCCCTCTATGGCAGGGAGGTGTCTGTGTCTGTGGTCTGTGTCTGTGTGTCTGTGTCTGTGGTCTGTGGTCTCTGTGTGTGTCTGTGGTCTGTGTGTGTGTCTGTGGTCTGTGGTCTGTGTCTGTGTGTCTGTGTCTGTGGTCTGTGTGTGTGTCTGTGGTCTGTGTGTGTGTCTGTGGTCTGTGTCTGTGGTCTCTGTGTGTGTCTGTGGTCTGTGTGTGTCTGTGTCTGTGGTCTGTGGTCTCTGTGTGTGTCTGTGTCTCTGTGTGTGTCTGTGGTCTGTGTCTGTGGTCTGTGTGTGTGTCTGTGGTCTGTGGTCTGTGTCTGTGGTCTTGGTGTGTGTCTGTGGTCTGTGGTCTGTGTCTGTGGTCTGTGTGTGTGTCTGTGGTCTGTGTCTGTGGTCTGTGTGTGTGTGTCTGTGGTCTGTGTCTGTGGTCTGTCTCGCTTGACTGTAGATGCCACATTCGGACATATTGGTCTGCATTTAAAGACTAGCGACTAGCGAGCTGCTTGCTAACTTAGACAGCATTGTGAGGGATGTATAATGGCCAAACATGCTGTCTGCGTTGTTAACTCACTAGATTTTGAGACATGGATTGTGTTAAAACCATATTATGCTTTAAAAGTTGTGCTCTATTTAAAGTTCACAGTGCAGCCCTCAAAATACTAATTAATTGTCATTTTAAATCTTCACCACTGTCCCTCAGACCACTAGGTTTTACCCGTGTGTCAGCAAGTTGTTTTCAAATGTAATAACATTTAGTATGATCACCTTTTCTTTAATATATTTTAATAAATATCAGGTATGTTGTTTCATTTTGACATAAATATATGATATGTTACAATTTATTTTCACAAAAGTTAATTGAAACCATAAAGTAGACACTTGCATTTAATATGCTTTATATGTATAACTCCAAAATGGAACGTCCCGTCTTTGACCCATGTGTATTTTGTGTTCACAGCGGTCTCCATGGTGATGAAGTCTTCGGTAGAGGAGGAGGAGGGAGGATGGGGTCTCGGGATCCCAGAGAAGATGAGAAACAACGCCAGCTGGGTGGATGTCACCCAGGAATTCAAAGGAGCCTGTAGAGGTGTGTGTGTCGCACCAGTGGCTTATTATGAGAGAATCAACTCTGCAGCAGATGTCACGGTCATCAGAGAGCACATGATCTCAGAATAGCCCTGAGAAACGCAGGGAGAAAAATGGGCCGTGTTTATGTGACATTTACAGTAATATTCAAACCAGATTTTTCCAAAACAAGCAAAAAAATCCATGCATCGTTCAAATGTAATAACATTTAGTATGATCACCTTTTCTTTAATATATTTTAATAAATATCAGGTATGTTGTTTAATTTTGACATAAATATATGTTATGTTACAATTTATTTTCACAAAAGTTAATTGAAACCATAAAGTAGACACTTGCATTTAATATGCTTTATATGTATAACTCCAAAATGGGACGTCCCGTCTTTGACCCATGTGTATTTTGTGTTCACAGCGGTCTCCATGGTGATGAAGTCTTCGGTAGAGGAGGAGGAGGGAGGATGGGGTCTCGGGATCCCAGAGAAGATGAGAAACAACGCCAGCTGGGTGGATGTCACCCAGGAATTCAAAGGAGCCTGTAGAGGTGTGTGTGTCACACCAGTGGCTTATTATGAGAGAATCAACTCTGCAGCAGATGTCACGGTCATCAGAGGGCACATGATCTCAGAATAGCCCTGAGAAACGCAGGGAGAAAACTGGGCCGTGTTTATGTGACATTTACAGTAATATTCAAACCAGATTTTTCCAAAACAAGCAAAAAAATCCATGCATCGTATCACTAGCAGTTAGTTATGGAGGTAAAAAGTGATTCCTAAACGGGATGCAAGCTTTATCACATTACAGTCCATGCTTTTAATCAGTGATTTATGACATTGTGTCTTGCATTTTCAATGCTCTGGAGAAATGTTGATCGTATGCAGGGTTCTTTCTCTAAAAGTGCAGTGAGGCACGGCTGCAGGAATATCTTCCTGATGTGGTCGGTTTTGCCATTTATGGTCACTAAGAGTAGGGCTGCACGATTAATCGAAATTTACTGCCGATCGCAGAACCGCGCTTCACTGAAAGATACGCACGACAATCGCAGCTACTGTCGAAGATTTACTACTGATCGCAGAACAGTGCTTCACTGAAAGATACGCACGACAATCGCAGCTTCTGTCATCGAAGATTTACTGCTGATCGCAGAACCGCGCTTCACTGAAAGATACGCACGACAATCTCAGCTTCTGTCGAAGATTTACTGCCGATCGCAGAACCGTGCTTCACTGAAAGATACGCATGACAATAGCAGGTTCTGTCGAAGATTTACTGCTGATCACAGAACCGTGTTTCACTGAAAGATACGCATGATAATCGCAGCTTCTGTCGAATCTCGATTCCATTTCGATTTATCGTGCAGCCCTAATAAGTTAACATAACTAAGAGATCTAAAAATAACTTGCTATCATACGAGCTTGACCGCATCGTGAATCAACTCCAGCACTGTCACCTGAATACATTTGAGTAATCGAGAACAGGCATTTTTGGACCGTCCTTCATGTTTTATCATGGTCTCGTGTAGATAAATCTGTCCTGTATAATCTTGTAGAGAATGCTGTACAGAAACTGAATTTGCTGAATGAATGTGTTGCAGAACTCAAACTTGGCGAGTTGCTGCATGACAAACTGTAAGCGTGTTTTACTGATTTGAGTTTTACACACAATTGAACAGTTGGTGCATGAGTTCAGCAGACGTCAAATGCTCGTGTTCCTGTAGGTTCGGTCTGTTCGAGGCCATGTCTGCCATTGAGATGATGGATCCGAAGATGGATACCGGGATGATCGGAAACCAAGTCAACCGTAAAGTGCTCAACTTTGAACAGGCTGTTCAGGTAACATCCCAAAAGAGCTGGTTTCACATAATCCTGATACTTTATTTTGTTTAATAAAGTGAGTTAATAGTAATAATGAACCTGAATATAGTGAGTTTAAGAGTGGATGTATACTGTACTGTAATTAATTTTTCCTCGGTCTCGGTCTTTCTGAAGGATGAGGCCATACGGGTGAAGGATCTGAGTATCCCTGAGCTCATCGGGATCATGGACACATGTTTCTGCTGTCTGGTCAGAATGATATTGCCAACACTCTATTGGGTCTCATGAAAGTAAAAAAAAAAAAAGTGTCTGTAATGGTAATAAATAATAGTAATAACAATATACAATAGAGTAAAATAAGTATTTAACAAGTACAAGCATTCAATAATCATACAGTGTTATTTAATAGTTTGGGGGAAGTTTGAGTATTTTATGTTTAAATTTTTTTTTTTTTAATTAATAGCGTAGGATGCATTAAATTGATTACAAGTGACAGTAAAGACATTTGTATTAATACAATATTACAAATGCTGTTCTTTTGAACTTTCTAGTTGTATATGAAGCAGTACAACTGCTTTCAACATTAACAATCAGAAATGTTTCTTGAGCATCAAATCAGCATAATTAGAATGATTTCTGAAAGATCATGTGACTCTGAAGACTGGAGTAATGATGCTGAAAATTCAGCTTTGCATAGCAGGAATTATTTTTAATTTTATTCCTTTTATTTTATTCCATTTATTTATTTATATATATGTACACACACTACCGGTCAAAAGTTTGGGATCAGAACAATTTTTTATGTTTTTTAAAGAAGTCTCTTCTGCTCATCAAGGCTGCATTTATTTGATTAAAACAAATACAGACAAAAACAGTAATCTTGCAAAATGTTTTTTTGCAAGAAATTTTTATTCTTTCTTTTTTTGAAAGAAATTTAAACTTTTATTCAGCAAGGATGTGTAAAATTGATAAGAAGTGATAGCAAAGATTTATAGTGTTAAGAAAGATTTATATTTTCAATAAATGCTGTTCTTTTTAACTTTTTATTCATCAAAGAATCCTGAAAAAGTATCGCAGTCTCCAAAAAAATATTAGGCAGCACAACTGTTGCCAACATTGATAATTCTAATAATAAATCAGCTTATCAGAATGATTTCTGGAGGATCATGTGACACTTTATACTGGAGTAATGATGCTGAAAATTCAGCTTTGCATAGCAGGAATTATTTTTAATTTTATTCCTTTTATTTTATTCCATTTATTTATTTATATATATGTACACACACTACCGGTCAAAAGTTTGGGATCAGAACAATTTTTTATGTTTTTTAAAGAAGTCTCTTCTGCTCATCAAGGCTGCATTTATTTGATCAAAAATACAGAAAAATCTTTCAAAGTAATCTTGCAAAATGTTATTACAATATAAAATAGTGATTTCTATTTTAATATCCTTTAAAATATAATTTATTTCTGTGATCAAAGCTGAATTTTCAGCATCATTACTCCAGTATAAAGTGTCACATGATCCTCCAGAAATCATTCTGATAAGCTGATTTATTATTAGAATTATCAATGTTGGCAACAGTTGTGCTGCCTAATATTTTTTTGGAGACTGCGATACTTTTTCAGGATTCTTTGATGAATAAAAAGTTAAAAAGAACAGCATTTATTGAAAATATAAATCTTTCTTAACACTATAAATCTTTGCTATCACTTCTTATCAATTTTACACATCCTTGCTGAATAAAAGTTTAAATTTCTTTCAAAAAAAGAAAGAATAAAAATTTCTTGCAAAAAAACATTTTGCAAGATTACTGTTTTTGTCTGTATTTGTTTTAATCAAATAAATGCAGCCTTGATGAGCAGAAGAGACTTCTTTAAAAAACATAAAAAATTGTTCTGATCCCAAACTTTTGACCGGTAGTGTGTGTACATATATATAAATAAATAAATGGAATAAAATAAAAGGAATAAAATTAAAAATAATTCCTGCTATGCAAAGCTGAATTTTCAGCATCATTACTCCAGTCTTCAGAGTCACATGATCTTTCAGAAATCATTCTAATTATGCTACTCTGAAGACTGGAGTAATGATGCTGAAAATTCAGCTTTGCATAGCAGGAATTATTTTTAATTTTATTCCTTTTATTTTATTCCATTTATTTATTTATATATATGTACACACACTACCGGTCAAAAGTTTGGGATCAGAACAATTTTTTATGTTTTTTAAAGAAGTCTCTTCTGCTCATCAAGGCTGCATTTATTTGATTAAAACAAATACAGACAAAAACAGTAATCTTGCAAAATGTTTTTTTGCAAGAAATTTTTATTCTTTCTTTTTTTGAAAGAAATTTAAACTTTTATTCAGCAAGGATGTGTAAAATTGATAAGAAGTGATAGCAAAGATTTATAGTGTTAAGAAAGATTTATATTTTCAATAAATGCTGTTCTTTTTAACTTTTTATTCATCAAAGAATCCTGAAAAAGTATCGCAGTCTCCAAAAAAATATTAGGCAGCACAACTGTTGCCAACATTGATAATTCTAATAATAAATCAGCTTATCAGAATGATTTCTGGAGGATCATGTGACACTTTATACTGGAGTAATGATGCTGAAAATTCAGCTTTGATCACAGAAATAAATTATATTTTAAAGGATATTAAAATAGAAATCACTATTTTATATTGTAATAACATTTTGCAAGATTACTTTGAAAGATTTTTCTGTATTTTTGATCAAATAAATGCAGCCTTGATGAGCAGAAGAGATATTTTTAAATAATTTAGACATTTGCTTGTTTGTTTATTTACTTCCAGTAAAATAAAAATAATTATTAGGTTTTCATTCAGACAGATTTTTTTCATCATTATTTATGAACGATGAGTGTTATTGTGTGTGTGTGTATGTATGTGTATATATATATATATATATATATATACACACACACACACACAGACACACACACACTAACACTCAAAAGTTTGGGTAATATTATTTTTATTTTTATATATAAATGTAGCATTGGTGAGCGTAAGAGACTAAAACATTTTACTGACTCTAATTTAAAAAAAAATCTTACAGACACCAAACTTTTTATTAGTATAGTAGTATTTTAAAGGGGTCATATGATGCTTTTTTAAAGATCATTATTTGGTGTAACAGAATATGTTGACATGCTTTAATGTTCAAAAACACATAATTTTTTTAAATACTGTACATTATTGTAGGTCCTCTATGCCCCGCCTCTCTCAAATGCTTCGTTTTCTACAAAGTCCCTCCTTCCGACAAGCGCAGTCTGCTCTGATTGGCCAGCTGACCCAGTTTGCTTTCGCCTAGAAACACACAGCGTCTCCCTGACATGCTGCTTCAACACTGACTGTGGTTACTGAAACCACGCCTTCTTTCTTTGCGTGCACATTTGGGCAGCATTACGCAAATATTTCCACGTAGTGAGGTAGATATTTGGGGGCGTGTTAACCAGCCGTTTTAGGGGGGCGTGGCAGAGTCTTAACTTTGATAAAGAATATCTCTTTGGTTTTGAGACTTTAGTCTTTGCAACTTCAGGGATCTTATCTATGCACAATCAGCTTGTAACACTCCAAAGAGAAAGGAAAACTTGAAATCGCTTCATATGACCCCTTTAAACAAAGCAGTGTCTGGTTGAGTGTTATGAATATCAGTGTGTATGCTGTATTGAATATTGTCTCACTGTTGTCTCAGATCACATGGCTGGAGGGGCATTCTCTGGCTCAGACTGTGTTTACGTGTCTCTATGTTCATAATCCGGATCTGATTCAAGACCCTGCACTCAAAGCCTTCGCTCCGGGCATCCTCAAGATCTGCGACATCGCCCGCGAGAAAGTCAACAAAGCTGCTGTGTTTGAGGAGGCAAGACGCAGTGTTTTATTTCTCAGACTGTTGTCCCAGCGGTGTTGTTTTATTAAGTTATCAGTGTCTGGTGTGATTACTAATGGCATAATGTACATGTATGAACAGAGACACAACCAAAACTTAAATCCATTCAATCTTCAGTGTTAAATTTTGCTGTTGGTTTCTTCAGTGAATATGGATTTGTCTGTTTTCCAATCACAGGAAGACTTTCAGGCCATGACTTACGGCTTTAAAATGGCAAACAACGTAACAGATCTGAGAGTGACAGGTGAGTGTAAAGACTGACCTTTATTGGGATTTTATATTTTGCTTAAATAAAATTAAGGATATTTTTGTATTTATTTTTATATTTTGTACTTATTGTTTTATCGTCATGACTTAAGTGCCTTTTCCCCACCAGTTCTCAATACTGTAATGGAAAAAATTATAATTATAATATTTCTTTTATTTTGAACTTTATATTAGTTGAAATTGGAGCAGCAAATCAGCATATTAGAATGATTTCTTAAGGATCACGTGACTCTGAAGACTGGAGTAATGATGCCTAACATTTAAAAAGTAAAACATCTAGACAAATTACGGAGAATTTGAGGAGAATTTACAAAAGAATTAAAGAGAATTTCGAGGGTCAATATTCTTAATTGACATGGAAATAATGTTTTGATGCATTTTCCTTATGCAAAAATGTAAATGAGTGAAATATGACTCGGATATATTTTTGTAAGATTTCAGTTTCTTTTCATTTCACCATTTAAATTGTAATGTAGGCATGCTAAAATATGTTGAGGATGAACTTCAGAGGAAAGTGAAGGTATGGTGACTCCATCTTAAGACTTTTCATGATTCTCCTCAGGTTTTTCTCTTGTTAAATATCTTCTTCTTCCTCTTCCGTTTTCTTACAGAGTACACGCAGTCGACAGGGTGAACAGCGAGATCCTGAGGTTGAATTAGATGTAAGATGATATACAACCATTTTGCCCAATGTTCGATTCAGATAAAGAGATGGATGGATGGTTTGGGTTGTTGTTGTTGACTTTCTTTCTCCTTTGCCCTCAGCATCAGCAGTGCTTGGCTCTGTTCAGTCGTGTTAAATTCACTCGTCTGCTGCTCAGTGCTCTCATCTCCTTCACTAAAAAAGAGGTATGACATTATTAAATTCACTCAAGCATATTGCTTCACGAAATGATTCATCCGTTAATTTCCTGATGTTTGATTGGATGATTCAACTTTTCAGACGAGTGCTGTCAGTGAAGCACAGAAGCTAATGACTCAGGCTGCTGACTTACTGCCAGCGATTCACTCCTCCGTACAGTACGGCATACAGTCACAGAATGACACAACCAAAGGAGGTAACACAGTCTTCGCACGTGACACAATGTTAATCAATATAACACTCACAATAAACTTGCTGTCAGCTAGAATTTATTATAATCCTTTTTGTTTAAATTAAAAATGCAATTTTAATATTTTTTTTGTATTTCGTAAAAGTAACTTAATATTTAAAATTCTATTTTGAATGTAATATTTTTCATTTTATGCTTGATTACATTAAAATTGTCATTTTTAATTTGTAATATAATTCATTTTTTATTTTAATTTAACTTAAAATTTGTCGTTTTATTTTTAATTGAATTTAATATTTTTAATTGATTTTTAATTAGTCATTTTAATATAATAATTTTTTTTGTTTTAATTTAACCCCATATTAATATTTAATTTTACATTTTTTATGTAATTATTTTTTATTTTAATTTAACCTATAATTTGTCATTTAATTGAATATTTTTCATTTATTTTGAATTTAATAAAAAAAAAATGTTTAATATAATACATTTTTAGTTTTAATTTAACCCCATATTATTCATTTTATTTCTAAATTATTTTAATATTTTTAATTTAATTTAATTACTTTAATGTTTAATTTGTTTTGTCTGAAAAATTGCTTTTTGGCCATATGTAATTCCACAAATGTTCACACCATGGCTTTTGCAGATCACCCAATCATGATGGGTTTCGAGCCGCTGGTTAACCAGCACCTGTTCCCGCCCACTTTCCCACGATATGCCAAGATCATCAAGAGAGAAGAGATGGTCAACTACTTCAGCAAACTCATAGAGCGCATTAAAACGGTCTGTGGGGTCATCAACATAACCAACCTGCACAGCATCTTGGTAAATACCTCTCAGTATAAATACAAGGTTGTTTTAAAGATAAATCTAGCTAATGCTGCTGCATGTGCTTCTCCGTGTGTGCTGTCCAGGTCTCTGCTGCAGGTGAGACCATCTTCATCTGACATTATAAATCTCTTCTGTGGTCAGGAAATGTATTTTTAATGCTTTATTATCAACGAATAACACAAATAAAACAGGTCTTGGATACATTATAGAGACGGATTGATCAGGAAATGTATGATATGATGGTTGGTCTTGACATGTAGATAGTCTTAACGCTCGCCTGAATGCTGTCTGTCTGTCTGTCTGATGCAGACCACGTTTCAGATTGACAATAAGAAGGTGTTTGGGACTCATCTGATGCAGGACATGATTAAAGATGCACTGCGTTATTTTGTCAGTCCACCTGTCGTCTCTCCAAAGTGAGTGATTATTTGTAGAAATTGTATTTAATTTTATTTTGTAATGTTCCCTAAAGTATACTTAGAATATTGGTAGGATTTTCACATTAAGACTTCATTGTAAACACCCACTGATGTGATTGGGTAACACTGTTGCATATGAAATAAGCATTACACTTGTAACTCTTTTGAAAACCTTTACCATGTCTTCACTATCACAGCTGACAAGATTAATGTTATTTTTATTCCAGTGGTCCCGTTTGATTTTTTCTCCTGCCTGTCCTTATCGACTTACTAAATTATCAGGTCATGATGCCTTTGAGATCACACTATATTCCTACCTTGTTTTAACACTGCTTGGCTTGTTCACAGATGCAGTTTGAACAATAACCACCAGGCTAAAGATTACATTGACTCGTTTGTCACACACTGCACACGGGTTTGTTCACATGTTTTTGATTTAATGTGATGAAATAAGAGTGTTATTATGTGTCACAGCCGTTCTGCAGCCTGATCCAGATCCACGGGCTCAACCGAGCGCGCCAGAGAGACAAACTGGGTCACATTCTGGAGGAGTTCGCCACCCTTCAGGATGAGGTGCGCAGATAGCTTTTAATTGGTTAAAATCGACGTGTAAAGTCAACAGAACGGTCCTGTTTACTTTCTTGATACGTTTCTCGGGTCGAATTCCTCTCGATTCATCGGTGTTAGTTATTACAAAGACCTTAAAGGGATAGTTCACAGAAAAATGGAAAATTCGGTCATTTACTGACAAAAGCGTTTTGTCGTTCCAAACTCATGTTCAAAACATATTTGTATCTATCCATTTAAAGTCCACTCAACCAAAATTTTCAAGCTCAAAAAGTGCATAAAGCCATTGTAGAAGTAATTAATATCAATCCAACGGTTTAATCCAAGTCTTCCGAAGAGACACGTTCACTTTCAGAAGCTTTCTCTCTGAAACTGAAACTTTCCTGTCACGTTATGGTTAAATGTGTCGTTTCATGTTGTCTTATGTCGCTAATATGTTGTTTCATCTTGTAACCTGCTGGCTTCAGGGATGCAAACTTGTCACCTTTCGGCGAAATTCGCAGTTTTGAATTCAAATTGGGTCGTTTGTGTGATTCGTGTAGATCCGGTGAGTTTTTAAAATTGTGTGTGAGGGGTCTTTTTACACCTGCTTTCAAATGCTACTGCGTGTTTCTATTTACAGAGTTGAGAACTGTAGCCAATCACAGGCTTCTCTGTTGACACCAGTGGCCAATCAGAGGTGTGTTTACTGTAGGTTAGTCAGAATCCGCTCTGAACTCATTTTTGTTTTCGCAAGTTTACGGAGTTTTTTTTTTAGTGACGTGACATGTGGCCAAGTATGGCCCATACTCGGAATTAGTGCTCTGCATTTTACCCATCCAAAGTGCACACACACAGCAGTGAACACACACACACCGTGAACACACACCCGGAGCAGTGGGCAGCCATTTATGCTGCGGCGCCCGGGGAGCAGTTGGGGGTCCGGTGCCTTGCTCAAGTCAAGGCACCTCAGTCGTGGTATTGAAGGTGGAAGAGAGTGCTGTATATTCACTCCCCCCACCTACAATCCCTGCCGGTACGAGATTTAAACCCGCAACCTTTGGGTTACGAGTCCGACTCTCTAACCATTAGGCCACAACTTCCCTTCAAAAGGAGTTGTACATTGAAGAGAAAAAGCATACACACAATGTAAATAAGAGATTGATTGTGTAGTTACTTATTTATTATATCAGGAGTTTTCGCGTGAGTTGCGCTACAAGGTGAGTGGCCTTTGCTCGGTTTCTCTACAGAATCCAATAACAATTTAAAGGAAAAGTTTTGTTTGTCTAAGAGGACCAAACGTACACGTATAATGTTTCAGGAATGACAAATGCGAGTGTAAAAAAAAATGACACAAGTGAATCCGCTAAATTGACTGATAACTGTAGCATCGTCTGTGTTGCCTGAATATATTTAGCAGCATTTACAGTTAAAGATAAAACTTAAAGCACTCTTTTTGTTTAAAAAAAGCATTTTTTAAATGAAATCTAAAAATATCTCAAAAATATTTAATGCATTATTATTTAATTATATTGTACTTGCTTTAATTCATACATCAGTACAGTAAAAGTACTAAAATTTGTTACAATAGTCATTTTATAATAAATCCAAGCGCAAAACGTGAAAAAAACTAGAGAGTGGAAATAGCAACTGAGCTAATGAGCGATCCTCTGCTGCCATCTACTGGATATAATGGTAATTTCATGTTATTTTCATATTAAAAGTCTTTTTCCACCAGGAATTTTGGCGGAATTTTGGCGTCTTTGTAACCTTTTTCACCAATGATGAGTTTGCATCCCTGTGTCTTACAACCCGTATACTGATGTATGTCCTCACAATAGTTTAGCAGATAGAATCTTAGTAAATACGTATATCTGAAACACAAGTAGAAAAAAACAACAACTGAGATGACAGAAATGTTTGCAATAGACAGAATAATAACGCCTTCATTGAGCTAGTTAGCGTAAGACTCATGAACAAACTGAATGAACCAGTTCAACATGTAAGTCAGTCTCATTCACAACAAGAACATTTTCGATGTGTCCGTGCACGAATGAAATGACCATGTTGGGTGAATGATTCAATGACTCTCTAATAAAACACGATGTTTGCCACATCTACTGCTGAAACAATGGAACCTGTCACTAAACAAATCAGTAAACGAATATTTAATCTTCAAAAGATTCACGTCAGCTACATTCCCACCAGCAATAAAGGCTACAACGTAGGTGTACCAGCCACACTGACACAAGCTAACTGTTAGGGGCCATTCACACAGAACGCGTTTTTCCATGTAAACGTCTAGACAGAGGTATATGGCCATTGCACTCGCTTGATTGCACATGAGCGCCACGTTTTTACGATGCTGTGACAGAGACAGTGCCACTCAATGTCAGTTCCAAAACAGTGGACCAATCAGAAGACTCCAGAGGCGGGGCAAGCGTTGCGAGCTTTTGCTTACAGTAGTAAGTTTTAGTTGATTGCAACATGGCAGAAGAGGCATTCTGCGCTGCACTTTTTTGAAAAAATGCAAGCAGACTAGACATGTGCCGGTATTCGGTAATGCGATATATCACGATAATGACCATGCACGATATTGTTATCGTCGTGGGCACTTCAAAATACCGTGAATAATTATTTATTACAAATTTTTTTGAATGCATTTTAAGAATACTTTTCCAATCAGCGTGACGCGCTGAATGAAAGCGCACATTCACCCTCTGACAGCAGAAATGAAGCCGTTGCCCCAGAACCCCGGAAACAAAGCAGCTGCGCAGCGCTACTTTCTGAAACCTATTTAAATGATTTAAACAGCCATTCAGATTTGTGTTTTCGCATCACAGCGCCAATTACTTAAATATTTAGACTTAATAGGCTATTTATTGTCAAACTTTTTTACATTTTAATCTGGACTACAACATGCCCTAGATATTGTTTGAAAATGTTTTGAGTCTTTATTGTTCAGTCACACTTTACATTAGTTAACATTAATTTATTAGTAAAACATAAACTGCCAATGAAAAATTCTTCTAAAAATTAATTAATCTTTGTTAATTTCAATATTTGATAACACGTTGTTAAAATCAAAAGTTGAACTAGAGCCAACATGTACTAACAGTTGTATTTTTTAACAAAGATTAATAAATTCTGAAGCCAAATGCTCATTAACTAATGAGATCTTACTGTAAAGTAAAATTTGTGTATTGCTTTATTGTATTTAAATGTTCAGTTTCTTTTTGTTATAAGAAGAAAGTTATTAAACCTGTTATACTTTGACAACACTTTTTTTGCAGCTAAATTTCAATACCGTGATAATACCGTATACCGTGATAAGAGCATTAGCAATGAATCGCAACATGAAAATTTGATTCGCCTTCTGTGTGAAAGACCCTGAGAAATGTGTGTGTTTTTTTTTTTCTTTCCACTCTGTTCATCATAGAAACTGATCACTTTGGAATACACTGGTTTAAACTACTGGAGTGGGTGAACTGTTCCTTTAAACTGTGGGCATGTAAACGATCAGTCTGTTGTCATGATGTGAGCAGTAAGGCATCGTTGAGCGTGTTGGTTGTTGTTTAGGCTGAGAAGGTGGACGCTGCTCTCCACGGTCTGCTGATGAAGCTGGAGCCTCAGAGGCAGCATTTAGCCTGTCTGGGCACCTGGATCCTCTATCACAACCTGCGCATCATGATCCAGTACCTGCTCAGTGGCTTTGAGCTGGAGCTCTACAGCATGCACGAGTATTATTACATCTACTGGTACGACAGCTAAACACTCGTGGTTTTACTGCTGTAGACAGAACAGAATGCATAGGCACAAAATAACACGTACTAAGAATGCACAATATATCTGCCATATAATGGTTATCAGCATTTTTTATTTAACAGATATTTATCGCTCCCCTATTTTAAGATTTAGATCATAATCTAACACTAATTTAAAGGGATAGTGACCAATTATACCAAACCTAAACAAACACAGTTTTAGTGCTGTATACAGATCAGCACAACACATATGCAATATAGTAGTTATCAGCATTTTTTTATTTATCGTAGGGCTGCACAATTAATTAAATTTCTAATCGCGATTACAATTACGGATGCCACAATTACGTAATCGTTCAAGCGGCAATTAATCGTTCAAAGTCCACTTATGTTATTCGGCGTGCTTAAAGGCCCGTTCACACCAAGGACGATAACTATAAAGGTAACGTTTATTATAGTTATCTCAATATTAAAGAATAGCAGAGTCCACACCACAACTATAACGATAAAGACAAAGAGAAAGACAAAGAGGAACGATATCGTTGTGATCACTTTCAAAACGATTTTTTTCCAGCTGATGAACGATAAAATATTGACAGCCAATCAGAATCCATCCTGCTGTAACGAGCTCAAGAATTTAAAGCGGCAGACGATCGTGTGCTTAGAATAAACAGACGATATCGTTATCTTTATAGTTATCGTTCTTGGTGTGAACGGGGCTTTAGATGTGTTTTTTTTCTTTCAACATGTTATCTTAAGGGATTTTTCCATTGTTTTAATTTTAGTATAACATTATAATACCATGCATATTTTTGCTTTTTTATTTAAAGAAGAAACCAATCCAATCTGCTTACCCCCAGGGCATCCAAGATGTAGGTGACTTTGTTTCTTCAGTAGAACACAAATGAAGATTTTTAACTCAAACCGTTGCAGTCTGTCAGTCTTATAATGCAAGTGGATGGGAATCACGGCTTTGAGAGTCAAAAAACATACACAAATAAAACCAAATTAAACCCTGCGGCTCGTGACGATACATTGATGTGTAAAGACACAAAACGATTGGACTGTGCAAAAAACTGAACAGTATTTATATAGTTTTTTTTACCTCTGATTCACCGCAATGTCCGAACTGTCCTGAGCGGCGGCGCGTCCTCAACAGCAGGCACGTGAGGCCTATTCTTCTTATTCTTGCTTTATGGCGAATCGCAGACTTATAAGTGCATTACCGCCACCTATCTCTCAAATGGACCATTGACACTCCTAATTGAGATTGTAGATAGAGT
>NW_015506010.1:707565-708366 GCF_001515645.1 Sinocyclocheilus grahami | reverse complement strand
AGAGATAGTTGGCGGTAATGCACTTATAAGTCTACACATCAATGTATCGTCATGAGCCGCAGGGTTTAATTTGGTTTTGTGTATGTTTTTTTTTACTCTCAAAGCCGTGATTCCCATCCACTTCCATTATAAGACTGACAGACTGCAATGGTTTGAGTTAAAAATCTCCGTTTGTGTTCTACTGAAGAAACAAAGTCACCTACATCTTGGATGCCCTGGGAGTAAGCGGATAAACATCACATTTAATTTTTGGGTGAACTATCCCTTTAATTCTATAGAGAAGCAATAAAAGGTTTTCAGTTAGTGTTTTCAGCTTGTTTATTTCCAACTAAACATATAGAATGCCGTTGCTTCAAACAATGGTCATTCAGTGTGTACTGCAATAACCGTAATTTATCATCGCAATTACAATTTCAGGGGTATAATCGACAATTATGATTTTTGTCATAATTGTGCAGCCCTAATTTATCTGTATCACCCGGTATTTTACCTGTTTTAAGGTTTAGATCATTATCTACACCTAGTTTAAAGAGATAACCAATTATGCAACAGCTAAACAAAACAGAATGCACAGGAACTAGCGATGCGCAATATATTGAATATATAATTTTCAATTTATTGGACCGTTGTTGGATATCTATTGAATGATATTTGATATTGAGTTATTTCCACCTATTTTATGATCATAGCTTAGATTCCGATCGAGCACTAATTTAAGGAGATAGCGACAAATGGCCAAAAGATTTAATAGCATAATAAATTCTAATTCTTTCTCACAATTTTATTGTAAAAGTTTAAAAA
>NW_015506010.1:668519-705813 GCF_001515645.1 Sinocyclocheilus grahami | reverse complement strand
CCCAGGGCATCCAAGATGTAGGTGACTTTGTTTCTTCAGTAGAACACAAACGGAGATTTTTAACTCAAACCATTGCAGTCTGTCAGTCTTATAATGGAAGTGGATGGGAATCACGGCTTTGAGAGTAAAAAAAAACATACACAAAACCAAATTAAACCCTGCGGCTCATGACGATACATTGATGTGTAGACTTATAAGTGCATTACCGCCAACTATCTCTTAAGTGGACCACTGACACTCCTAATTGAGATTGTAGATAGAGTGTCAATGGTCCATTTGAGAGATAGTTGGCGGTAATGCACTTATAAGTCTACACATCAATGTATCGTCATGAGCCGCAGGGTTTAATTTGGTTTTGTGTATGTTTTTTTTTACTCTCAAAGCCGTGATTCCCATCCACTTCCATTATAAGACTGACAGACTGCAATGGTTTGAGTTAAAAATCTCCGTTTGTGTTCTACTGAAGAAACAAAGTCACCTACATCTTGGATGCCCTGGGAGTAAGCGGATAAACATCACATTTAATTTTTGGGTGAACTATCCCTTTAATTCTATAGAGAAGCAATAAAAGGTTTTCAGTTAGTGTTTTCAGCTTGTTTATTTCCAACTAAAAATATAGAATGCCGTTGCTTCAAACAATTGTCATTCAGTGTGTACTGCAATAACCGTAATTTATCATCGCAATTACAATTTCAGGGGTATAATCGACAATTATGATTTTTGTCATAATTGTGCAGCCCTAATTTATCTGTATCACCCGGTATTTCACCTGTTTTAAGGTTTAGATCATTATCTACACCTAGTTTAAAGAGATAACCAATTATGCAACAGCTAAACAAAACAGAATGCACAGGAACTAGCGATGCGCAATATATTGAATATATAATTTTCAATTTATTGGACCGTTGTTGGATATCTATTGAATGATATTTGATATTGAGTTATTTCCACCTATTTTATGATCATAGCTTAGATTCCGATCGAGCACTAATTTAAGGAGATAGCGACAAATGGCCAAAAGATTTAATAGCATAATAAATTCTAATTCTTTCTCACAATTTTATTGTAAAAGTTTAAAAATAAAGTTATGCTCCAAATGAAAATGAATTTAAATGCCAAAAAACATACTTAAGTGTTAAGTGTTATACAATATATTTGAATATAATATGTTAATGTTATTATTATATATTTTATATATGTAAATATGTTAATATAATTATCAGCTTATTGGTATCAGCCACAGTTTCAGTATTGGTGCATCTCTGAAAGATGCCCTAAATGAAGTCCAAAGTGCACATTAATGTGGGGAATTAGCATTACACGTATGAATAAGTTAGACAATCACAACAGAGGTCATTTGCATATAGTCTTAATGGGACAGTAGCAAAACAGCCAGTTTAATTCAGCGAGTCTGGAGAGAGAGAATGGTTAACATGTCTCTCTCTCTCTCCATGTATGTACAGGTATCTGTCGGAGTTCCTGTATGCGTGGCTCATGTCCACGCTGAGTCGAGCCGACAGCTCTCAGATGGCAGAGGAGAGAATCCTGGAGGAGCAGCTGAAAGTACGAAGCAGCAAGAAGAGCAAGAAGAAGAAGAAGGGTTTTCACAGCCATTCAGGAATCTCAGTTCTCTTTGTAGAATTGTGACCTTTCAGTCTGACTCATTGTGTTTACATTGTCTCGTCAGCTCGTCCTCTGAGTAAAGCGATCACCATGAGCCAGGCTTACCAGAACATGTGTGCCGGCATGTACAAGGTACCACCTCCAGACACGCACACAAAGCTGTCAACATGGCATTTGCAAATGTTTCAGAATGACAGAGATTATTCAGATGGAAATATTAGAAATAAATCATGATCATCAGGATTTGACTGGAGGGACAGTGATAAGAGTGTTCATAATAAAGAAGGAAAAATCTAGTTTAAAATGTGCCAAAAGATGACTTTGAAAATGTTGTGTAACCGTCAAGCAAAAATAACAATTTTTTTTTTTTTTACAAATACAAAATAAAATACTTAAAATACTTAAATACAACTGCATGTATGACTTGTTTTATTTTTTAATAATGATTTTTAAATACTTTTTACAGGTATTATTAATTATTCAATCATAAATATCATCGAGTCGCACCACAGGACATTTTACAACCTGAACTAACCTTGTCTTGTAATAAAAAAGATCAAATTATTTGAGATTTAAAGAGGCACAGATTGACACAGATTCATAAGGCTCTTCTCTCTATGATATAGTTCATATTTTATGTTTTGTTTCTTGGTTGCACCACTTGACTTTCATTTGGTGGACAAAAGTTCTTCAAATTAATAGGCAGGTAAGCAGTCTTGTTTTTTTTTTTTTGTTTTGTTTGTTTTGTTTCCTCGCAGTTGTATTTTAATTTTGACTTTATGCTCCAAATAAAAATGAATTTTGCTGCCAAAATCAAAAGCATACTCCTCATAGAAGTATTTTTGAATCAACAAATAGATGAAAAAAATGAGTGTCATGCCTTTCTTTGACTGTGGTACTGACTCTTCTGTCTTTCTTTCTGCAGACTATGATAGCATTGGATATGCACAGAAAGGTGCGCAAACCTCAGTTTGAGCTGGACAGCGAGCAGGTTCGCTACAAGCATCGATTCGCCCCTTTCAACAGCGTCGTCACACCGCCGCCAGTGCACTACATCCAGTTTAAGGTACTACTGCTTCGAGATGATGTTTACCGCAACTATTCTGTGCAAAGATTACAGTGGGCCGAGTGTGTTTGTATGTGGGGATGCAGGAGATGTCAGATCTGAAGAAGTACAATCCTCCTCCTCGCTCAGCGGATCTCTATATGGCAGCGAGTAAACATTTCCAGCAGGCCAAACTAATACTTGAAAACGTCACCAGCCCCAATGCAGAGGTACAAACTCTCCTTATACTGCTATGAGAACCTTTCTTTCCATTCTTATAACCAAAATATAGCCAGCAGGGATGGGTTATGATTACCCTTGACTCAAGTGCCGCCCTATACATTATTGTTTCTTTGAGAAGCGGTTTCATTTGGATATTTATCGCAATACAGAAAAAAAAGATCATTGCAATGTCAGTTTCATGCAGAATTAAGTTTCATTAAGAATTAAGTACAAACCATGAATTATACTTTTACATCTATAATGCTAATATCTATGTATGCTAATTTAACAATTTAATTCAAATGGTTTAGTATAAATGTTTTTGAAAGAAGTCTCTGCATTGATTTGGTCAAAAATAGAGTAAAAATAGTAATATTAATGAAATATTATTACTATTTAAAATAATTGTTTTCTATTGTAATATATGTTAAAATGTGTTTTATTCCTGTGATCAAAGCTGTATTTTCAGCATCATTACTCCAGTCTTCAGAGTCACATGATCTTCAGAAATCATACTAATATGCTGATTTGCTGCTCAAGAAACATTTCTGATTATTATCAATGTTGAAAACCGTTGTGCTGCTTCATATTTTTGTGGAAACTGTGAAATTGTATTTTTTTTGTTAAATAGCAAATTTTTGTAACATTATAAATGCATGTTTGATCAGTTTAATGCATCCTTGCTGAATAAAATTATTAATTTGTTGAAAAATACAAAAATTTGCTGATCCCAAATTTTTTAGTGGTAGTACTGTATCTATCACAATGTATATATCACATTGTTGAAGAGCAAATTTAGCCATAAAATGTTTCAGATATTACATAAACTTGTGGTATAGCCTTTTTTATATATATATATATATATATATCTATATATATATATATATATATATATATATATATATAAATTAATATTATTTATTTTTATTTATTTAAAAAAAATGTATTTGGAATTTGCTGCATGTCAACAAATATATGAGATTATTCTTAACTGATGATTGTTAAGTACTCACATTGTTAATTGTATATTGTGAAAGGAAGTGACTGATATGCTGATGGTTGTTGTAGGTGAACCGCGTCCTAAAAGTGGCCAAACCCAATATTGTTGTAATGAAGCTGCTGGCTGGAGAACACAAGAAGGAGACCAAGGTACAATATGTTTATATGGATTTTCTGGGTTCAGTACAACTTAACGCATTATGGCCTGTCTCTGTTACCATAGAACACATGTTAAACTCTCAGTGTGTAAAACAAATAATACTGTGTTTCCTGTAATGCACTAGAAGTCTATTAGGAAAGAGTCTGCGCCAGAATAAATGATACAATAAACATTTATTTGAAAATGATATGCCTTCACATGTAAATCATAATCAGAAGATCCTCTGCTTAGAGTAGTTGTCCCACTGCTGACAGGACTCAAAAACAACATTTTTGCATTGAACAATGTGCAAAAAGTGATCGAACAAAAATACGTACTGAACATTTCTGCTTTGAAACCCAGCAGAGAATGCTTTGCCCCGTAGACTTTCATTTTTATTACAAACCGAAGATGAATCAAAATGATGTCCAGTAGTAACAGAGAGCATGTCACAGATGCTGGTCATAGAGCTTAACTTAAATTCCTTCCAAAAAACAGTTTGCATATGAGATATTGTGAAATTCATCGAATCCTTGCCTATTTTCTTTGTAGGCCCTTCCTGAATTTGACTTCTCTGCGTACAAATACTTCCCCATCGTCAAGATCATTTGAGATAGACCATGTTTCCAAGATGAACTCGTCTCAATGACATGAACTGTCATCACAGTCGCCGAATAAGTTAAGAGCCATGAGTAATCACGTAATTATACAGACACACTCACAGTGGTTCGGTTTGAACAGTTCACAAATCATGTTCTTCTTGTTTGGTTGATAATATTGTATCTGGTATATTTCGTTTCCATTGACTTCAAAATGAACCCTCACTTCACTCACCAGGTCCAGGCTTGACGAGATACATGCAAAGTGTACTCGGGGTGTTTGATCATGCTGTGCAAAAATGTTAGACTGAATCTCCACACCAGGAATACTGGATCCAGTCCCTTATCAGATCCCGAGACATTCGTTTTGAGTGGTGTGGTATCGTTTTTGTCTTGTATCCAAAATCAGTGCTTTGATACCCAAAACTAACAGTCTTCTGTCAGCCTGAGGGGTTTACGGATGAGGGCGGAGATGAAGTGATGATAAAAATGTGCATGGATTATTGAATAATCGAATGTTTCAAAGCTCAGACTTCGTCTCTACTGGACTTTGTTCTGTACTCCGTCTGACCAGCACAGATCCTACAAGTGTTATTATACCAAACCAAAAGCAATGCGGAGAAATGACTGCTCTCTCATCTCGAACTGGTGAAGACAAAAATCTCTTGAAACCACACAAGCATAAGATTAAACAACATTAACAAGCATTGCAATAAAGTAATAAAAAAAATATAAATATGACATGAGTAAATTATCAATTATATAAATGATTACATTATTCTAAATGAATAAAAAACATTAGGAAACAACACGGATGTCCCTCACTCTC
The DNA here is from genome assembly GCF_001515645.1 of Sinocyclocheilus grahami. Lineage (NCBI taxonomy): Eukaryota > Metazoa > Chordata > Actinopteri > Cypriniformes > Cyprinidae > Sinocyclocheilus > Sinocyclocheilus grahami. The sequence continues at coordinate 700,357 of NW_015506010.1, read as the reverse complement.
TTAAAGCTACACACACAGGTTGCTATTAAGAGACAGGTTTCTAAGCAGAACTCAACCTGTGTCAATAACAAATGAACAAAACTACAGTGTATGTATGTTAGAGAGTGCAGGCAAATTACTTCATATCCATAGAGTGTTTGGTCAAACTCGGTCAAAAATTTAAGAATTCTTTAGACATTCTCCAGTGTTAAACATTACATATGCCCTGCAAGGTTATACAAATACTTTTTTCTTCTTCTTCTTATGAAAACTGTGCCACATGCTGTTTTCTGTGAATCTTCGTTTTCACCACAATTTAACTGCATTACAAACATGTTATTAAATCGGGTTGTCTCTCTTTGTTGAACATTACTCTCCAGTCGGTCTATTCTGCAATGTGATTCAACTCATATAAAATGAATATATTTATGTATACACAGGTTATTATTGTTAAAAGAGAATATAAACATATTCATAAATTGAATATCCTTTGCTTTCCCTTAACATATTTTTACTGTTGTTCTTTTTTCCCATGAATGTTTACATATAAGTGAATATGACCAGCTCAGCTGTGATGAAAAATAAAACCTGCCTTTGTTTCCCTCCTCTTATTCTTTCTGACTTTGCTGTTACTTGCTGCATATACAGTACTTCCAGATCTAATTCCTTCTCATCAGCTTCTATAGTCCCCTGTACTCATACGTGTGCTGGAACCCAGAAAAAAAGGCTACTCCGTAACAACAAACACAGCCTGCACAACTAAACAAAATATTACAGCAATCACAAATGCTCTGTAAGAATTTTGTGTTAGGATAGAAAATATGAATACAGTCTTCTCTGACACTCTAGAAAGTGTTGCGCCCCACATTTGAAGACAAAGAGCGCAGGTGGAAGAGTACAAATTTAGTGGCGTTTCATGGGGCATGGAAGGATAGTGTTTGTAGCTACAGACTGGCCTTGAGAGCTGCAAGATCTGCATATTTCAGCACACGCATAGAAAATAACAACAATTGAATGTATTTATTTCATACAGTGACCAGACTGACAAGGAACAAAGTGTCAAGTATAGTTTATTTTTTCCACAATTAGCTCATAAACATAAGGTGCATTTTTGTCTCAACTGTACCTATATAGTGTACAGTTGAAACAGTACCATGGTACAGTTGAGACACCCGTTCTTAATGCTCTAAAGCTTGCTAACCATTTATTGCAAATGTAATAAATTGCATTAAAAAAATTTTTTTGATTTATTTGCTTTATTTAATTCAGATTCAGTTAAACAAAATAACAACAAAATATTTAACACCGGAAAAGATATGGCTGTACAAATGTAAACAGTAAACTCAAAACAGTAAAAAGACAAAGTCTACTCACTGACTGAACTGCCTAACACACACACACACACACACACACACATCTGGTTTGCTATCCTTGTGGGGACTCTCCATAGTTGTAATGGTTTTTATACTGTGCAGATCATATATTCTATCGCCCTACACCTAAACCTACCCCTCACAGAAAACTTTATGCATTTTTACATTCTCAAAAAAACTCATTCTGTATGATTTATAAGTTTGTTTCCCCATGCGGTCCTCAATTTAGGTCCCCACAGTGACCCCACCGGGATAGAAAAACATGTACAAAGTCTACTCACTGACTACACTGCCTAACACACACACACACACACACACATCTGGTTTGCTATCCTTGTGGGGACTCTCCATAGGTGTAATGGTTTTTATACTGTACAGATCATATATTCTATCGCCCTACACCTAAACCTACCCCTCACAGAAAACTTTATGCATTTTTACATTCTCAAAAAAACTCATTCTGTATGATTTATCAGTTTGTTTCCCCATGCGGTCCTCAATTTAGGTCCCCACAGTGACCCCACCGGGATAGAAAAACATGTACACACACACACACACACACTCCCCCTACATGCCAGTATATTATATAACCCTACCCCTAAATCTACCCATCACTCGAAACTTTCGGTATTTTTACATTTTCAGTCATTCTGTATGATTTATAAGCTTGTTTCCTCATGAGGACCTAAAAATGTTCCCATAAGGTTAGACTTTACTGGTTTTGCTATACTTGTTATGGTCCCCATAACATAGTTAATACCAGTACACACACACAGCCTCTGAATATGCATTCTCTAAGATTGAACTTTTAATGCATACAATTTATAGTGACTTATAAAGGGTTTATAAATTGTACCCACTTTACCAGCTTGTATATTTCTTAAAATGCTATGTCATCCTTTTAACATTCATGTTAGACACAAAAATATGTCCACTAATAATAGACAGTTGAAATATCACACATTTTTAAACATAATTTGCGTAGCATGTGTGTAAATGTGACTTTTAACCTATTATCATAACACCGTACAACGAAACCACATGTGACGCAATGGGACACCACTCCGGGTATAGTTGAGACACTGCGTGACATACTCGCACGTTTCTCTAGATTATGAAAGACCTCGCATTGCACGATGTCTTAAAATATGTCTATTTTTAGAGCACAGAGTAACGTTTGCAATGATATACGTTAAGTTTAACAATCATAAAAGGATAATAAGCTATTAATTTTCTTTCCAGGGGCAATAGAAATAGGAAATGTGAATGATATTATGTGTAACTGCAGAAACACTTTTAAAAATAACGCCATTCTAGTCGGTACTAGTGAAGTGTGACAGCGAGCCTCGGTTGTTTAGCAATTCTGCTTGATGTGACTTTCCTGATCACACACTACACGGCCGGTTGCATAAACTGCTTAGACTAGTCTTAAATATTAGACACCTATTTATTTATTTTTTCTGCAAGACTGCCCATAACTTTAAAGGCAGTTACATAAAAACTTGGATTGGTCTAATTTGAATCTGAAAAGTAAGACTGATAACCACTTGGTTAACAGCTAGTTAGCCAAACTCTTAAGACCGACAGATCCTCCAATACAGTGAGGCCCAGGAATTTAAAACTGTTCACCCTCTCTACTGCCTCTATGTTAATGTAGAGAGGTGAATGTCCAGGATGGTTTAATTTACGAAAGTCAACTATAATTTCTTTAGTCTTTTTAATGTTAAGAGTCAGGTTATGCTTTTTACATCACCCTGCCAGTAGTTCAATCTCCTCCCTGTATGCCATCTCATTGTTGTTTGTTACGAGGCCGAGCACAGTTGTGTCGTCTGCAAATTTAACGATGTAATTAGTGGGGAGGGAGGCAGAACAATCATGTGTGTAGAGCGTGTAGAGTAGTGGACTAAGCACACAACCCTGAGGGGCACCAGTGTTGATGTATATGGTGTTTGAAATGTGCTCGCCTGTTTTCACACACTGAGAGCGGTTGGTTAAAAAGTCCAGTATCCAGTTACATAATGAGTTGTTCAATCCAAGGTTACACAGTTTCCGCAGGAGTGTGTTCGGCCGGATTGTATTAAAAGCCGAACTAAAGTCAATGAAGAGCAGCCTTGCATAGGTGTTTTTGTGCTCCAGGTGTTCCAGAAGTATGTGAAGCGCAATAGCAATGGCATCCTCCACTGATCTGTTCTTCTGGTATGCAAACTGGTTCTGATCAAAAGCAGATGGTAAGGCCTTTTTTTATGTGTCTCATGACCAGCCGCTCTAGGCAATTGGCAGGGATAGGTGTGAGTGCCACAGGCCTGTAATCATTCAGGCATGTGACACTTGCTTGTTTAGGGACAGGGATAATTATAGCTGCTTTGAAACATGCTGGAACCCATGACTTGGACAGTGACAGGTTAAAGATGGTGGTGAAGACCTCTGCCAGCTCGGCCGCACAGTCCTTTAGCACCCGGCCCAGCACACCGTCCGGACCGGATGCCTTCCTGGGGTTGATGTTGCTCAGGCAGAGTCTTACTTCATGAAGGCTCAGGACTGGTGCAGTGTTGTCGTTGGAGGGCAGGTGGGGCAACAAAGCGTCCTTGTTCTCCCAATCAAAACGGGCATAAAACAGATTTAATTCCTCTGCTAGAGTGGAAGTACTACTCACAGATGCAGATGTTGTTCCCTTGTAGTCTGATATTGCCCTAATTCCCTCCCACACCTGTCGGGAGTTTGTAGAGGTGTTAAAATGGGCTTCAATCCGCCTTTTGTAATTCAGTTTGGCAGACTTGATGCCAATTCTGAGAGCACACCTGGCTGTGCTGTAAGCCCCCCTGTTCCCAGACCTATAGGCTGCATCCCTGGCCTTAATCAACAGCTGAACCTCATGTGTCATCCATGGTTTTTGGTTAGGAAAGACATGGATGAGCTTCCAGGATGTAACCCTGTCTACACAGAAATTTATATAATCCATCACTGTGGTGGTGTACTCATCAAGGGTCTGGCATGTTAATAATTCCCAGTCTCTGAAAACATCCCAGTTTGTGTAGTGGAAGCAATCCTGTAGCTCAGGGATAGCATTTTTAGGCCATATTCTAACTGGTTTCACCATGGGCCCAGCAGTCTTAATAGTGGGTGTATACCAAGGATGGAGCATGAGTGAGATATGATCACTCCAACCCAAATGAGGATATGTCTGAACTTTGTAAGCATTAGTCACATTGGTATACACCTGATCCAATGTTTTATCTCCTCTAGTTGCACAGTTCACATTACGATGGAATTTGTGAAATACAGTCTTTAAGTCAGCATGATTAAAATCCCCTGCTGCTATAAAGACACTGTCAGGGTGTGCAGCCAGGCTGTTATTAATGCTGTTGTGTAGCTGTACTAGAGCCAGTTTTAGATAGGCGTGGTTAACTCTTAACTTTAATAAAGAATATCTCTTTGGATTTGAGACTTTAGTGTTTGCAACTTTACAGATCTTCTTTATGCACCAAGAGCTTGTAACACTCCAAAGAGAAAGGAAAAATTGAAATCGCATCATATGACCCCTTTAACGTGGTGACTATGTTTCTGCAGCTGGCCCTTGCTTGCAGTTTGCTTCGATCTTTTGCGGCAGTTGTTCTGTTGCATCATAATATAGCTGCGACTCCTGCGAGCTCGATCGAGCTGAATGTTTTCATTTGAATCAAATGTTTCTTGGACATGTGCAGATACAGAAGGAGCTCTTTTAGAAACACATACCCTGATATAGCACATGTACGTCTATTTGAATGCATTTACATCTGCAAGATGTATTTTTTTTAGTGTTTGCTCATCTGCAGTGTGTCTATCAGATGTCAAATAGACGTTTATAAGACGTCTTTAAGATGTTTATGATTTAGAATGCATGTAAAACCGACATCTTAAAGATGTCGATCAGATGTTTGTACTCAGCAGATGCTTTCCAGATGAAGCGATCTTTAATAGACATCTTGCAGACATTCATGTGCTATCTGGGCAGTACTCTTATCAGTTTCTACTCGGTTCCTCATTTTGATAACAGCATAAATGAATAAAGGGAAATGTTTGGTTAATAGCCTCTTAATATATATATATATATATATATAACCAACCACACTAATATTTAGATTTTAAGATACAAGTTAGAAACCATGGTCAAATGAGAATTGAACAAAGCATATCAAAGCATATTTGTTTGAAAAATATAATTCGCTGCAGATTCCCATTCTTGCACTTTATTTTTGTTTTATTGTGTTTATGCAGACTGGTAAAAGCATTATTCATTTTGCGGAGGCAGAGTCAGAAAAAGTATATTTTTAATGGAACAGTTTATTCAAAATTTAGACAAAATATAAAAGGAAATCTATAAAAAGAAAAAGGTGTGTAATGTTGTTCGAATGTGTTATATGTTTTGTAGCATATTTAATGCATCAGGCTTTTTCTATAGAGAGGAGCTCATATACACAAGGATGTAAAAACACATCAGCTTTATTTAGAGGCTCAAACTAAACTAAACTGTGCAGTTAGGTGCAGATGTTATTTATACAGTGGGGCAAAAAAGTATTTAGTCAGCCACCAATTGTGCAAGTTCTCCCACTTAAAAAGATGAGAGAGGCCTGTAATTTTCATCATAGGTATACCTCAACTATGAGAGACGAGGAATTTACCAATTAATTCTTTAAAAATCCTACAATGTGATTTTCTGGATTTTTTTTCTTCTCATTTTGTCTCTCATAGTTGAGGTATACCTATGATGAAAATTACAGGCCTCTCTCATCTTTTTAAGTGGGAGAACTTGCACAATTGGTGGCTGGCTAAATACTTTTTTTCCCCACTGTATATGGCCAAAGAGAAAGATTAAATTAATTCATATTATCAATATTTTTAACAGTACAGACTACTTAGCCTACATAAAATGCATACATATCGGGTGTCACTCTATATCTGCCAGTAATAAGTTTTAGATTATATCAAAGCTCTATAGTTTTAATTGTGTTGGGGGCAATACATATAATTCAATCCAATACAATAATGACTGAGAGATGAACAAATAGCCAACTTGTTCCTCAAAAGCCTGTTTATCTGATGCATACAATTTTCTAAAAAAAACAAAAACAAAAAAAACAACAACATCATAAATCTGATTTATTTATTCGCTTTAATTCAGATTCAGTTATACAAAATAGCAACAAAATATTTAACACCGGAAAAGATATGGCAAAAATTACAAATGTAAACAGTAAACTCAAAAAAGTAAAAAGACAAAGTCCACTCACTGGCCAGGACGCGTCCTGGGAAAAAGGCACGTATGGTCACCCTAACCATACAGATTATGCGTCGCTCGGAATCTTGATGCTCCTTAATTAAAGCGCACTGTGTAATCCTGTTAGACAAGATCCACAGTGTTTAATCATTAAACCTCAAACATTGCATTATCTGGAGATGATCAGGCCTCTGTTTCCAGTGGAACAGGTCACATAACTTCATTTACAAATGAGCACACCTCGAATTCAGGTTTGGTTTGCTGGTCAACGCCTAAGAGAAACACTACAGCTTATGTTACAGCTGAATACTCTGTGCTTTGAATGACTCTGTGGAGAAGGGCTCAGGTGTCCTTTGTCTCTGGTAGAGGTGAGGAAGAGAGAGAATGGCCAGCTGGAAGCTCTTTTCCCAAAGGTTTCTTCTTCTGATAAGCTACATCTGTCTGACCTCTTCTTAAGATAAACAAGACATTCAGGAGTTTGCAGACAGCCTTGACGAAAGGCAGGGATTGTTCTTTTTGGTCTGTAGACTAGAGTCTTGGATTAGATTCGTTCTGACAGCCTCAGAAATAGAAAACAGAATTTCCTTGCACTTTTCGGGGGAAATAAGAGTTCAGTGTATCCTACGCTAAAGGTCATGCACATATAATTTGCATACTGCATGGATGCTTTCTTTGTATGCAGAAGTAATGAAGGTACAGCGACAAACTCCTATTTAATTCTACGAGTCAGAGAAACACAAATATATAATGGAAAAACTAATTTGACATTTTTAGCAACTAAAGGGGAAATGTACTGTTACACGTTTAATGTCTCTCTCTTTAAAAAAAAAAAAAAATCAATAGTTCATGTTCTTTGGAAAAAGCAATGTCGTCAAACTACTAAGTTTGGGATCGGTGAGATTTTTTTATTTTGAAACACATCTTTTTTTTTCCCCCCCCTGTAAGGATGCATTAAATTTATCAGTACTGACAGTAATAATGTAACGCAATTCTATTTCAAACAAATGCTGTTCTTTTGACCTTTCTATTCATCAAAGATTCTTCAAGAGATCACAGTTTCCCGAAAGATATTAAGCTGCACAATTGTTTTTACATAATAATGAGAAATGTTTATCAAATCAGCGTATTAGAGTGATTTCTGAAGACTGGAGGAATGATGCTGAAAATTCAGCTTTTTGATTACATTTTAAAATGCATTAAAAACCGGAAACAGCTATTTTAAGTTGTAGTAATATTTCACAATATTGCTGTTTTTACTGCTATCAAAATCAGTCTTGGTGAACATAAGAATCGACTAAAATAAAACCGACTCCAAACTGCTTTAAACTTTAAACATTCAGGGTACATGAATGCTTAAAGGACATATTTTTTTCATGGATTTGGGCTCGTGTGTTTTTTTTTTTTGGCCTGACCTCGGCACTCAGCCCGACCTCTACAGACGGATACCGCTTGTTTTCCCCCCCCCCCCCCCCCCACACACACACATAGTATGCAGTGCCCACACCCAGACCACTGAATGGCGCTTCTGTGACGTTTCTGTCCTTTCATAGTGCTGTACTTGGAGTGCATTTATCCCCTACGAAGATACAGACATTCAAACCAGTCGTTTTCTTTATTTAGACTTTATCTCACTGTTCAGTCACAGTTTTTGCTGAGCTGATTTCCTCCCTATCATTGATTTTGTTCTGACTGCTCTGTGTGTGTGTGTGTGTGTGTGTGTGTGTGTGTGTGTATATATATATATATCCACAAAGATGGATGTTTCTTTCCATTCGGCGGCTTAATGGCATCCATAGTACGCAATGTGTGTGTGTTGTGGCATCTCTCAAGTGCGTATCCTCCCTCAGTGGTTACTTAAGGATGTCAAACTGGTTGTCTGCTTTACCAGACTTGCTTATCAGAACTAACGTCACTCTTTGCTTTTGTTGGCTATTTATCTAGCTGCTACTTCATCAGGGTGAATCTTTCGCTTTCTTTACTGTTTGTTTGCTGTGCTGTTTTTAGAGACGCTGCGGTTTTCCAAGGAATAGGCTTACATGCTGATGTCTTGCATTTGTATCAAACCTTGATGAAGACTTACACACTGAAATATGTTGGATATTTTTTAATAATACAGGTGTAATATCAATTGTATGTTAATTTCAGCTCCAGTTTCTCTCACCGGAGTTTTTGTTGTCCAAAATTTAAAGTCTCGGGACGTTTCAAGAAATGGAAGTAGCATCAAATCTTTTCACATATTGTGATCCAACTGTTTTTTGTGTTTTTTTTTCCCCCCCCAAATTGTTGATCTGAATGCAATTTTGCAGTTGATTTATAAGAGAGGAATCAGTTGTTTTGAGTTCTATTTCAAATGGAAATTACAAGGGCAAAAAATTAAATGCATTAAATCATTCGCGATAAGATAACTAACATGCATTTATAAAATAGTTCCTAAATGCATGTAGTTTAAGTAAAGTTGATCATTTTTGGGATTTCATCAGTTTTAACAGATCTTATCGTATCAGCCATTCAGCCGTTTAAAAACTCCTATTACTCAACCTGTACATGACTTTGCATTTGGATGCAAAACTCACTTGTTGCATTTTCAGTTTGCTGTCTAGATTACTTGGTCACCTTGAGGCTCATCTATTTGAAAACTGATATAACAGCTTTTATATCTGATGTCGTATTTTGTATAGCATTGGTAGTGTGTGAATTGGAATGCAGCCATAGTCTTAATCTCTGCAAATAAACAGATTTTCACAGCACTGTCCATAATAACAAACACTTTCTTTTTCTCTCTAAAGGCATCTTTGCGTATCTGAATTATCACGTGCCCCACACTCGGCGTGAGATCCTTGAGGTCCTTATCAAAGGTCTGCACCGCCTGGAGTACCGTGGCTATGACTCTGCTGGTGTGGGTATCGATGGGGGGAACAGTAAGGAATGGGAAACCAACTCCAAGAGCATCCACCTGATCAAACAAACAGGAAAAGTCAAAGCCCTGGATGAGGAAATCCATAGTAAGTAATAGTGGTAATTTCACAGGTCAGGGTTAGGCACAAAACACACTATAAGCCAGTATGAGAACACTTCTTGCAATAAAATCTAGACTTCACGCTAATGTGCTTCAAAAAGCATCACATGAGCAAATCGCACGATGCAAGTACGTGTCGCATTCTCAACTTTTCTGCAAGAAATTCTTGAGTGCGGTGTCTGCACTATAGTTTCTGTTTTCACTTCACATAAACAGTTTGAAAAGAATTTTGATGAACTACTTAATTCAAGTCGATGGCTGCCAGCAACTTTTTGGTTCCACATTATTCATAGTATCTTCTTTTGTGTTCAGCAAAACAAACTAATTCCTTCAGGTTTGGACCAACCTGAGGATGAGTAAATGATGACAGAATTGAACTATCCCTGTAAACATGTCGACAATAAGTAAAAAAAAAAAATATATATATATAAAGGTTTTGTGAAACCAGTACATTTCAAAGAACTTGCAACATGTTTAAACAAGGTTTTTTCTTTTCTTGACACATCACACACTTTCACTTGTGTAAAGTGTTTTTCTGTTCCATTTGTATTTCTAAGTGCGATCGTGTCGCTATTGATTTGAAATGTGGTATTAGCAGTTTGTATGTAAACATCTGTTCCACAGGGCAGCAGGATGTTGATCTTGATGTGGAGTTTGATGTGCATCTGGGAATCGCTCACACTCGATGGGCCACTCATGGCGCCCCCAGCCCTGTCAACAGCCACCCGCAGAGATCTGACAAGAACAACGGTCAGTTAGCAGCCTGCTTTTCATAACTCCTATCTAGTTGCACAATTTTCCATTCAAATAATATTTTGGATGGAAGTGTTCCAATTTTGTAGTCATTATTTGATTTGCTTGCAGAGTTTATTGTCATCCATAATGGAATCATCACCAACTACAAAGACCTGAAGAAATTTCTGGCAAGTAAAACAACGTCCTCATCCATCCATTCATCCACCCGACGTGTGTCTATATGTTGACCGTTTCTGTTTGTATGTGTACAGGAGAGTAAAGGCTATGAGTTTGAGTCCGAGACGGACACGGAGACCATCGCTAAGCTAGTGAAGTACATGTATGATAACCGGGAGAACGATGCCATCACCTTCACCACCCTCGTGGAGCAAGTCACCCAGCAACTAGTAAACACCTTTTCTGTCACCTTGACGATGATGGGCACTCTAAAGGTCACAAGTAATGAGAATGATGTGGCAATAAACGTCTTCTCTACTTTAGGAAGGAGCTTTTGTCTTGGTCTTCAAAAGTTTGCACTATCCAGGAGAGGCAGTGGGCAGCAGGTAACTTCTACCTTATGTAGTCAGCGTTCACGCATGTGCTCAATTAAATGCGTTAATGCATTCATTTCTGCGGTTTCATTCTGTTTGGTGTGATTTCTAAGAACCGATCATGAGCTTCTGAGCAGTCGTGCACACAAACACAAAGCCCCTAGTGGAGCTCCCGATATCAGGAGAAAGGAAAAAGGTTCAAGTCGTTCTCTATGAACAGTTATAAATGAAACCAGATGGGGCGTTTAACAAAAGCAAGCCATTTGCAGTCTTACTAGGATAAAATTTAGGTGACGCTTGTTCCATTCATGTACTTTAGTTATCTACAGTAGTTCACATGAACTAACAATGACAAATAAGTCTAAAGCATTTATTATGGTAACACTTTACAATAAGGTTCATTAGTTAACTACTTTAGTTAACATGAACTAAGAATGAACAATACTTCTACAGCATTTATTAATCTTAGTTAAAGGTCCACTGAAGTGCCTTGAAACGCGTAGCGTTGTGCTATGTGGTGACGTCATTTCAACTGAAACGGGAAGATGGGGCGGGACATATTGCGCAGCCCCGCCCCCTTTTTAAATGGCCAATAGCGTTTCGCTTCTATCACAGCTTGGGCCAGAGCCTTTGAGCTCGGTAACGCCGCATTTGACCGCTTATGACAGCCACAGTCTAATAGATTAGCTCTTTAGATTCAATATGAAACTCTTACTAAAGCAAAACTGGGATTTATAATGATGCTGAGGATGTGTAGCTTGAAAATTGTGTAGGTTGGTGCAGGGCTTGTCTAACCGTTTCTCCTCCTAATCTGATCCAAATCACTATAAAATACAGCATTCTGTGTAGAATTCAAATGGGTCTGATTCATTTTGTGGTCTGCGCGACTCGCGCATATGATCCGCTCCTTGATCGTGTCTCTGTACCGGAGCAGACTGTGCGCGTGACAAAGCGAAACCAGACTCCTTCGACCCATTGGAAAGCATATTTACACTGTCTGAATCGTTCCTTATTCCCCAAATAGTGCACTACGTGCCATTCAGCATACAGAAAATACCAACTCTGAACAAGTGACCTATTTCAGCCACAGCTTCAGCATCTATTTATAGTGTAGGGGGCGGGACATTTCAAATTCTAGAGAGCATTTGATTGGACAAAGTTTGATGAGAAGCTGAAGTGGGGGGTGACGTCATCAAAACCGTTGATCCATATTGCCGGAAGTGAGAGACTGTACGTTTTTAATGCTTATTTCTTCTAAATACGAATTTTGTCATCGTTTTGGAGCACACAAGCTTATACATAACTATAAGGCTAACATATTCATACTAAAAGCCAAACAATTTAGATTTCATAGGGACTTTAAACACCTGTAACACCTTGTAAACAGACTTCGATTACAGTCGCTTATTCTCTGTAGCTCTCATTAGCCAGCTGTATCTTTTATATACAAATGCACTGAATGTGTGTTAACTAAGACAATAATTACCTTGCAATACACTGTATTTGAATCATTTGACAGCCCTATCAATGGTACTGTATTACAGTACAACTAAGAGGATCTGCCAAATCAGCCTTATTTGAACATCTCATGGGTATTTCTTTGCATCCATCCAGGAGAGGAGGTCCATTACTGATTGGAGTTAGAAGTGATCACAAGCTTTCCACAGATCACATCCCCATCCTGTATCGCTCCTGTGAGTTCACACACTTCCTTCATAACACACACTGACCTCTCTCTGCATGAAGCACAGTTTATATTTGTAAATAACTCGCACATATGCTGTAAAGTCATTGAGCGTAATGCTCAAACATGTTCAAGTCTGTCCTGCAACGTGCTCAGATTCCACTGGCCCATCTCTGTTCAATAGAACTAATCTACTTTCAACTGTATTTGTCAAATAAGTAGGTAGTCCAGAAATAAAGTAAAAATTGATTAATTAATTTATAAGCATTCATATAGTGGCAAAAAGGTTGTCATGCATTATACTGTACACATATTTTACTTGCAGTATCTTGCTTCTGATAGCAAATGATCCTTTCAGCTTTTACTAACATCATAAATGTAATTCGTGTATATATTCTCTTTAGAGTTACCAAGAATAAAATGTAAACACATAAAAAGTACTGCAAGTTTTTGTTAATTTTCCCTTTGATTTGTTCTGTGATGATTAATAATGTTATTTGTGTTTTTTTATATAGCTGGTAAAGATAAAAAGAGCTGCAATACTCTTCCCAGAATGGACGAGGACACGTGTCTGTTTCCTGTGGACGAGAAAGCCGTGGAGTACTACTTTGCATCTGATGCCAGGTCTATTCCTTTCTGTTTCGCCTCATCCATTCGCTTTCTTTGTTGGTTTTATCTTTATATTGTGCAGCAGAGGGGATTTGTTTGCTCTGGTGTTTTTCAAGCAAAACCCAAAAAGAATGGAGTGGATTTAAACAGAATAGGTGATTTAAATGTCTTTATTTGATGTCACTGCAGTGCTGTCATCGAGCACACCAATCGGGTCATCTTCCTCGAGGACGATGATATCGCAGCAGTGCGTGACGGGCGTCTCTCCATCCATCGGATCAAGCGCACAGCGGGAGATCACCCGGCCCGCGCCATCCAGACCCTGCAGATGGAGCTGCAGCAGATCATGAAGGGTAAGGACAGATGCATACCATACACAAAAATAGCAAGAGCTGATTGAAATCACCAGTTGCAACCTGATTGACTGGCTTCTGTGCAGTTTTTATAAGTGGGCTGGACGCAAAGTTTCAAGGATGGAACTTTCAGAGGAAACACTAGTCCTTAAATTAAACATTGTCTGCAAGGTTCATGTCACTTGTCAGGAAAAAGTATTAATCATTTAATTGACATTAATACAACATACACATGCTGGACTACAAGTAACAAGTGTGCTTGTTTTAACAACAAATTAAATGCATATATTTAATTAATTAATATATGAATACATTATGTCCACTATTCTAATGCGTTAATGTACTGTATGCCCACTGCTCTGATTATGGAGCACATTTGTGCTGATTCTACTGAAACTGATCAAGCAACATTCAATACGGTCAATTGGAAATTATTCAAGAAAATGTATCAATTACAGATTAATCAATTAAATAATAAAGCATCAATTAAACCAATAAACCATTAAATAAAAGACTGTAGTTGGTCAGACCTGATCACACCAAGAACAATAACTATGGCAAACATTTTATTAGCGTCCACATCAAAGGATGATGATGATGATTTATTATAAGCACATGCTGCAGTTTTGTCGCCTGGCACTTTAAATGCCCGAGCTCGTGGATTCTGATTGGCTGTCAAAGTTTAATCATTCATCATATATATACACACACACACTGACGTGAAACGGAGCAACAGAAGAAAAGCCCCAGCCCACACACAATCTATTTATGCTTCATGCTAATTATTTGCTATGTTCGAAGTATTGTGTATTTTGGTAATCATATTTTCCCTGTGAAGTCTGAGGTTACTCTTCACACGTCACTGAGAGATGTTTGCTTAGAAATTGAAGAGCCTGTTAGACATGATTACACACAACTTTCTATGGAGCACATTTGTGCTGATTCTACTGAAACTGATCAAGCAACATTCAATACGGTCAATTGGAAATTATTCAAGAAAATGTATCAATTACAGATTAATCAATTAAATAATAAAGCATCAATTAAACCAATAAACCATTAAATAAAAGACTGTAGTTGGTCAGACCTGATCACACCAAGAACAATAACTATGGCAAACATTTTATTAGCGTCCACATCAAAGGATGATGATGATGATTTATTATAAGCACATGCTGCAGTTTTGTCGCCTGGCACTTTAAATGCCCGAGCTCGTGGATTCTGATTGGCTGTCAAAGTTTAATCATTCATCATATATATACACACACACACTGACGTGAAACGGAGCAACAGAAGAAAAGCCCCAGCCCACACCCAATCTATTTATGCTTCATGCTAATTATTTGCTATGTTCGAAGTATTGTGTATTTTGGTAATCATATTTTCCCTGTGAAGTCTGAGGTTACTCTTCACACGTCACTGAGAGATGTTTGCTTAGAAATTGAAGAGCCTGTTAGACATGATTACACACAACTTTAATTGGGGAAACACACAGATGCCAACCACACCCTATGTGACTCACATTAAGATTGTAAGGTTAAGTTTTCAGGACGTTTATGGACAAACTTCTCAATGCAGCTCTGCCATATAAACCTTTAAGAGAGAACTGAATCAATCAAAGAGGGCAACTGTAACAGTAATGCACAAATTATGCCGTTAAACACTGATTTGCACCGTGCTCTTAGGAAACCAATCAGTTTCATATAACAGCTAGGCTTTTGGGATCACTATTGCATGTGTTTTTCAAGCAGTCAATTATGAGTTTGAGGCAAAAGTCATAGTTTATAGTTAGTAAATAGTGAGACTTGATTCCCAAACCGAAGTGTGACCAGAAATTGTATATTGCACATGTTCGAAGAGACCTTCATCTCTTTGCTCTCCTCTCACTTGCATCGCAGTCGAGCGTTCTGATTGGAGCTTTCCAGTTGTGTGTGTGTGAATCACGCACTCTGAACGGACTATGGCTGTGCATCTACCATAGCAGTCACTAGTACGGTTGAACTCGAGGAGCTTGACATTTGTCAGAGGGCAAATGTGTGCTCTCTTTCTAGCCACCAGAGAGCAGTACATCGCTTCAGATGTGCACTGCTTTATATTTCTCCTCCTTTTTTGCTCCTTCTCCATCCACTCTCATTACCCCATTTCTCTGCGCCTCCCTGCATTTCATCTGACCTATTGTGAAAAAATAAATAAATACAATTCTCATGACCTAATTTCAGGGTATAGCATTCCCTCAGTTATTCTCGCATTCAATGATTCTGTGAGAAAAGAATTGAAAAGAGCAGAAAATGAAGGGCTTTGGTTTTGCTCTGCGTCAGTGGCTGAAATCTCTTAATCCCATATTTATGGTAATGATTTTTCAGCCGTGGCTTATGACGCCTCCTAGATGCCCTTTAAGACGAGAGCACTTCCAGATGACATTTCCTCAAAAATATGGCACCATAATTTGCTCAACACAACAGAATGCCGTGCTTTTGTGATGTTTATCAACTAAAAGCTCCCTTTTGTGCTTCACCACAATATTCTACAGTATTTCAGCATTTTCTGACTTCACTCTGATTCTTCTTTAAAAACAGGAAACTTCAGCTCCTTCATGCAGAAGGAGATCTTTGAGCAGCCAGAGTCTGTGGTCAACACCATGCGAGGAAGAGTTAACTTTGAGAACAACACAGGTGAGGCCAGATCCGCGAGTCATTTCCAGACCAGACACAAGTAAAGCTTCTAGGGAATTCAACATTCTTGTGAATTTAGACATATTGCTAGACCGGTTGGAAGAAAATGATTAACGAGAAAAATTTGTGTCTTTGCAAACATGTACCAGCTGACGGGGTGTGTGTGTATGTGTTGACTTTGGTAGAACTGAATGGTCAGTCAACTGCATCATTGTCAGTAAAACTGGACTCATTAGCAATGAGTCAGATTTCA
This sequence comes from Sinocyclocheilus grahami, assembly GCF_001515645.1. Lineage (NCBI taxonomy): Eukaryota > Metazoa > Chordata > Actinopteri > Cypriniformes > Cyprinidae > Sinocyclocheilus > Sinocyclocheilus grahami. Next base: position 683,878 of record NW_015506010.1, on the reverse strand, counting down.
GGAGAAACGCAGTAGCAACCCTAAGGGTTTTTTCTACAGTGCTTCAAATTTTTACTGTTCCTGTTATCAGTGTTTTTGAGCTATCTTGTCTTTTATTCTAATAAATAAGCTTATATGACACCAATATTTTAGACCCCAATTACATTTTACAATTCTCGATTCCAATTTGATACCACAGCAAAAACTACTAGCCTAACAAATATAAAGTTTAAACATAATTAAAGACAAGTGAATTGTCAGTAAATAAGAACAAATGAACAAATTACAAGCAATAACACCATTAAATATATAGAACAAAGATACAAATTAAACCGTGTTTCATTTAAAAGATACAATTAAACAGGTTTGTAGGTGTTCGGGTACAAAAACTGCATAATCACATGTAAAATAACATTGCATGTTCTTCACTCAGTGATGCACCAAACTTGATTTTTCATGGCTGATTCGATTGCCTTTTTTTTTTTTTTTTTTAAATATATAAGCAAATTGCCTGATTGCTTTTTAAAATATTTCTTAAATTTTTTTTTTTTTAACTAGAAACAAAGAATGAATGTCTGTAGCCATTTGAAATTAGAGACAACCACTGTATTTTAGTCACGGATGCTGCACACATGTACTGTTTTTGATTCAAATTAATTTTGTATAATTTGAAAATCTGAAACAAAAACAGAATAGTCTTGACTTTAGCTTTGTGAAATTATACAACATAAAACATCTGGATGAAACAAGCAGCAGACGGACTAAATGAGAGGCAGGTTCACACTCTGACAGCAGGTGGCGCTTCTGGAACAGTTTCTTTGGTTACCGCTGAAAACACAGCAGCGCTGCACTTCTAAATACTACTTCAATATGCATTACAGATGCAAGATGAAAAGAAAGTGCCATGTAAACTTTCCTGAAGACAGTTCCCCTCGGAGATACATTCCTATAAACCCTCACCACCAATTCAATTGGATTTTCTTCCAATATTGCGCGCATCGTGAACCGTGAGTTTGCTCTGCCTGCTACAGTATTTTCTCCTCTTTGTGTTTGTCTTCAGCGTCTCTGGCCTACATTTTGGAAAATTATTGCAATGCAGTTGTGCAAGCCCGGAACAGAGATCAGTTGAAATAAAACAAAAAATTACACGCATAATTAAATATTGATTAATTCGTATAAATTAAATATCAATTAATAATTGTTAAAGCTACAATGTTACTCGCCAAAATGAGTATTTTGACATACTTGTATGTATTTGTCTGTTCACAAGCGCAAGATGCAGTACTGGGTACTGAATGGAGTTGTCTTTCGCGTCTTGCGTCTTGAAGAATTATTTAAAATCGCTTGAATTTTTAAATTAACAAGGCTTAAAAACACATGCAAATGATAAACATTCGTGACGATGCAGCAGTGGCCCGATCGGGCCAGTGACAAATCCGCCAACTGTCCCGAGCGTCTTTTCACAATCACTGCTTATTGTCGAGCCCTGTAGCAAGTTTCTGGCTAATCTGCTTCCTTCACTAAGTTCATAGTGAATTGTGAAACAGAACTTACTGGGAATAGCTGATTTTCTACTTGTATACTGTATTTTCTTAACTTGTGTGTGTTTGCAGTGATCTTGGGAGGATTGAAAGACCACATTAAAGAGATCCAGAGATGTCGGAGGCTCATCATGATTGCCTGTGGGACCAGTTACCATGCTGGGGTTGCAGTATGTACATCATTAAACAAACCTGGCATTAGTATGGGTTTTCTAGCAAATGGATCGCGCACACTGAAGACACATTTTGACATCACATTTGGAGCTGGTTAAGCACAACTAACAACATTTAAATGCTACAGAATATTATATTTGAAAAGTTAGTTTTCAAAGTAATTAGTGGTTGGCCAATGTATCACCAAGGCCGATATATCAATATATTATTAATTATTTCTTAATCAAAGTTTTTCGATTTACCTCATAAAGTTCAGAAGCAGGACTTTTATTATGACGACACTCAGAACATCAGCATCTTGAGCACAGATGCATCGGAGCTCCCATTTTCATTAGATTTCTTTGTTTAACATTTTTGGCTAATAAATCATTTGTCAAAATTCAATTGCAGTGTTAAATTAAAATTGTTGAAGAAAGTAAACCAGTAAATGTAAACATATTGATAGTGTTTGCTTTTCTGTCACTAGTAATAGACAGTGTAAATATCTAATATTTAATTCCGCAAACCCCACAAAAACTGTTTGTGTTGCAGTCAGTCTGTGTTGAATCTTCACTCATGTCTCACATAACACAATTTCTGTGTAGGGAAATGCAATAGACTAGATATCTTATTATTATCTGTCATATGACAGACAACATTTTGAAATCTGATTACATTGGATACAGTCCAGCTGAAGATTGTCCAGATTTGAAACACATGTTAATGTCAGGTGTGAAGGGGGCCACAGATGTGTACAAGTTTAAATTCAGCATTTAAAGGACAAATCAATTTTTTCCATTATCTTTTTGTCATTGGAGTTCGTGTTGTGAAAATTTACTGTACGTTTCAGAACTTAAAACTTAAAAAAAAAAAAACATTTGTCACTAGTAATAGACAGTGTAAATATCTAATATTTAATTCCGCAAACCCCACAAAAACTGTTTGTGTTGCAGTCAGTCTGTGTTGAATCTTCACTCATGTCTCACATAACACAATTTCTGTGTAGGGAAATGCAATAGACTAGATATCTTATTATTATCTGTCATATGACAGACAACATTTTGAAATCTGATTACATTGGATACAGTCCAGCTGAAGATTGTCCAGATTTGAAACACATGTTAATGTCAGGTGTGAAGGGGGCCACAGATGTGTACAAGTTTAAATTCAGCATTTAAAGGACAAATCAATTTTTTCCATTATCTTTTGTCATTGGAGTTCGTGTTGTGAAAATTTACTGTACGTTTCAGAACTTAAAACTTAAAAAAAAAATAAATAAAAAAAAATTACATAGACAACAGTAATATTGTCTTTATGATCATGTCTGCTTACAACACAATAATTGGTTCATGCTGGTTCTGTGTTTCGCTTAGACTCGTCAAGTACTGGAAGAACTGACTGAACTTCCTGTCATGGTGGAGCTGGCGAGTGATTTCCTGGATCGAAACACTCCTGTCTTCCGAGATGACGTGTGCTTATATTTAATTCCGCAAACCCCACAAAAACTGTTTGTGTTGCAGTCAGTCTGTGTTGAATCTTCACTCATGTCTCACATAACACAATTTCTGTGTAGGGAAATGCAATAGACTAGATATCTTATTATTATCTGTCATATGACAGACAACATTTTGAAATCTGATTACATTGGATACAGTCCAGCTGAAGATTGTCCAGATTTGAAACACATGTTAATGTCAGGTGTGAAGGGGGCCACAGATGTGTACAAGTTTAAATTCAGCATTTAAAGGACAAATCAATTTTTTCCATTATCTTTTTGTCATTGGAGTTCGTGTTGTGAAAATTTACTGTACGTTTCAGAACTTAAAACTTAAAAAAAAAAAAACATTAAAAAAAATTACATAGACAACAGTAATATTGTCTTTATGATCATGTCTGCTTACAACACAATAATTGGTTCATGCTGGTTCTGTGTTTCGCTTAGACTCGTCAAGTACTGGAAGAACTGACTGAACTTCCTGTCATGGTGGAGCTGGCGAGTGATTTCCTGGATCGAAACACTCCTGTCTTCCGAGATGACGTGTGCTTTTTCATCAGCCAGTCAGGTTGGCGCGCGCGTGTGTGTGTGTGTGTTATATAATGTTTTTGAGACAGGACAGTAATCTGAACTTGTGTGTGTGTGTTCAGGAGAGACAGCAGACAGCCTGTTGGCTCTGCGCTACTGTAAGGAGAGAGGTGCCCTGACGGTGGGCATCACCAACACTGTGGGCAGCTCCATCTCCAGAGAAACAGACTGTGGCGTTCACATCAATGCTGGCCCAGAGATTGGTGTGGCTAGCACCAAGGTGGGTTTGGTTTTTTTGTTTGTTTCTTAATTTATCAAGTGATTTTATTGCCATCAGCTGAGGCAAAAAGGGGGCAGAAAACAGCAACCATCTTTAAACATTTTAAGCATAAAAACGGTCACATTAACTTGTTCATTTAGTGTAATTAAAAAAAAAAAATCTACATATTATGCAATTGATCTGATTACAGTTTTAACCAATTTTACAGCCTTAGTAAATTTAAATAATAGTTATAAATAATGATAGTTCTAGTTTTGGTCTGATATTGATACTAATGCTCAAGCAGCCCACAGTTGCTGTGGTTACTACTAAAGGCAAATGCCTCCTCTGTTCACAAGCTTCTAAAATAATTACACTCTCTGGCTTGTAATCTCCCTTTTCTTTGGGTTACAGAGTTAAAACTGTTAACATATGTACTATTTAAGACACTTGACTTTGGGAAGTTCAAGCCTTAATTAGGTGTCAGATCCCCCTGCAAACCCCTTTGTAATTCGCACCATTCTTCAACCCATTTCCGCCAATTTGCTAGCATCCAATGCTCTGTACAACAGATTCTTTTCACCATTTACTGTGTATTACCAAGTGAACGGCACACATGGTATCCCTCATTATGTGCATTGAATTGGCCTATAACCCACAGCCAGGGGCCCTTTTCAAGAGATGCCTATCTGTAATTTGCCCTCTTTAAAACATGACCAATATGCTACAGTAGTACTAGAGCAACTAGACATGGGAGCTTGGTTGTCCATTATACTACTAAGTGAATAAATGAACATAAAATGTCCAAGTTATTTTTCATTTCATTAGTTTGGTGCTAAGTTTAAATGCTTTACATATTAAAACATTTTTGTGACATTTTCATCTGAATGGTGTACACTCACATGAGGTGAAGACAGTACTCATAGTTTTCTATAAAAAAGTGTTTTAATTATGTGTGGTGGGCCGAAGAAGCAGAATAGGTCTGAAGAAAGACCAAGAGACGACAAAAAACATTCAAGTATAAAGTAGTGTTGCTACTTTTTTGTTGGACGGGTAAGGGGATTAATTGTTGTGTAGACCACTCTCTGAAAATCACCAGTATCAATGTAATTTACATAAAACATTTATTTACATGAAGGAAATTATCATGCTGAACCACCATTACATTGTGGTATCGGTACTAAAAGTATATGCTTGTTAAAGAATTAGTGAATGCACTTGAGAGTTGAAAGTGAGAAAATTGATAAGAATTGGGAACTAGAACTCTATGAATTGAAATGTGTCCCATACCATCTTGAACCACTGTTCTAGAGGGCTGCATTGGGATTGGAATCCCACTGGTCCCACGGGACCCAAACACAGATTTTGGGGGAGCAGGCGGTTTTACCTTTACTGTGGGCGGGAGTGTGCAGTCAAAAAAATACATTGCAGGCCCTGCCATCCCACGATTTGGGGCATAACAAGAATGATGGAGTTGCATAAACACTAGGCTTGATATGGTAGTCTGTTTTACACCGTGTTTGGTCTACAATTCTAAACTGAAAGTGTCTGCTCTGCTCCACACAGCCAGTGTTGCCAGATCTGTGTGACAAAAATAGCCCAAAGTAGCGCAATGACCATATTCCAAATATCAAAACTCAAAATGTTATTTCAATACCTAAAACACAAATTTCACAGCCACTGTCATGCACATTGATCATAAACACAGCTAAGGCTTCCTACCAGTGGCCAGATTCAAACCTGTGTCTCCCACATGAGCACCACAGCTCAGAAGGTCTGGAGCATGTGTTTTAACCACTATTCCACAGCTTCGAGCACTACATACAAGTTTAATGAAGTCATAACAAAAATGTGAAAAGAAAAAAACTGTTCTTGGAATCGTGAGTCTAAGGAGCAGCTGGATTTGGCTAGATGAGAGATGTTAATGCTGAGAGAAGAAATATGACCACAAAGTAGATTGCACTTTTCATACTCTTGCTGGTCCAGCCTTTCTCTACCCCTACTTTCTTTCACCCATCTTAAGTGGAGAAATGGCATTTCTCACTGTTAACGTATGTCATGCAAAAAACACGAGAGAGTTCGAGTTGATTTATGACTGGGCTTCATTACGATAGAAACATGGATGCCTGCAGGCTGACTGAGGTGATATAATTGCCTATATATATATATCAAATTACAGTGAGGTGCCAGGACATCTGCCAAAATCCTGCACTGGTATTTTAGTCCCACTTTCTTTAGCTCTTGAAGCAATTGGGCAGGCCATTTTCAATGAGTTTTAACAAGTTACAGACTCCCTCTGATGTCTTCCAGGTTTCAGAGATGCAGGACTCAGCAGTTGAGAATCAAACCCTCATTAGATCGGTGGTTTATTTGTTTCTGTATTCAAGAATAATTATGATGCAGTTGTGATTGAACAAACTCCCAAAGGTTGTTAATGACCATGTTACATAGTTGTAAAATAAATCCCCCTACCATAGTTATTACTGCAAAGGTTAGGGCCATAAAAATATTGTATTTAAAGTCACAAAGCAGGGAATTTATGCTGAGATCATATAGCGGATTGTTCGTTAGGTCATGTTCAAGTCTGTATGAAATCAAAATTGACCCTTTATACTTCTGATATTACTCCAAAGAAAATGGTCTTAGTATTTAATATTTTCATCATCAACTGCAAAATCTCATTCAGGTCAATCTCTGCATGATTGGCCACTTTTGAAGATCCAAACAATTGTATCCATCCATTTTTCCATCCTCAAAACCGCTTATCCTATATGGATTTGCTTTCTCATGCAGTCCGTTTGCTGATTTTGTTTCATTCATGTAGTATAGTTTCACAAAGCTAAAGTCAGAGCATTCCGTTTTTGCTTTAAATTTTGAAATTATACAATCTAATTTAAATCAAAAACTTATGCTACATTTATGCAGCATCTTTTTTTGGATCATGATTAAAATGCAGTGGTTGCCTCTAGTGGTCGACCGATATATCGGCCGATATTTAGCATTTTTTAAATATCGGCATCGGCCGATAAATTTTCCTGTTTGGCCAATGCATTCGAGGCGCATCAGACTTTTATTTTGACGGCGCTGAGAACGGTAGCGCCTGAACACACAGTGCTCACATTTTCCCTCTTGTTCTGTCTAATACGGATACAAGTCTGTCTAATAATCAGATAGAACGGTTAAACAAAGGAATTAAAATGTATACAAAGTATCATTGCTTTTATATTATTAGTAATAGAAAGGCAAACATTATAATACTTTCTTGTTTGCTGTCAGCATTCAGCAAATATGAATTTATATAATTTAAACAAATCTTTGAATGACTAATGAACATTTAATTTCACAAACCTTGCAAACTTAGTCGGATCCATTTTTGAGATCTTGTGAAGTGTGCATTTGTATCCTGCATGATTGCGTGTTCTCTGCATGACTTTCGGTCCGTGCAAATTGAATGCGGACCGGTGGAGAGTTCAGCTTCACTGGAGATGCGCGATCGACAAACTTTAAACTCGTGATTTCAAATTATGCTGTGCTTTATGCATTTGCCCACTGCCATATTCATGTAATTTCCACTGTGTGCTGTATGTAAAATGAGTGTTACCTTGGCTTTATTTGGAAAAAAAATATGATTTCCAATGCACACAGACTTCCCAGAATACTGAGTGCCCTGTTGGTTACAGTGTTTACTTCCTTTATTATATTTGTTTTATTAAATATTGATTTATTTGGGAAAAAATACTTTGTCATCTAAATGATAAGTATGCTTATTTTGCACATTTATTTTTTTTAATCCATTTTCAAAGATTTCAAATTTCTTAAATATTAGTTAAAATAAAATTTATATCGGCCATCGGCCACCCTGCTTTCCAAGATATCGGCTGTCAAAAAACCAATATCGGTCGACCATTAGTTGCCTCTAATTTTAAATGGAAAGAGCACAAGCAAAGCCTTGGTTTGTTTATATGAAGAGATATTTTTTGTTTGTATTTATTTATTTGGGATTTGTTTTAAAATTTCAATTTAGATTTGTTATGTGACATTTAAATTTCGCAAAGAAATGTGCAGCATTTTATCTGACAAATAATCAAAAGACCTTTTCAGTTCTCATTTTCTTAAAAAAAAAAAAATCATGAGAAAATTGTATCGTGATATCAGTATGGTGAATCGTATCACATTGTGAGTTGAGTGAATTGTTACATCCCTAGTCACATAATGTACATATTACAGTTGGAATTCCTGTTGATGTTAGTGATAAACATACAGTCATGGGATTTGTTTAAAACCTGGTAATCAGAAGATTGATGGTTAAGGACCTCCAAAAGTGATCCATGAGCCATCGATTCCACCGGCCCTGGTTGTGTGGTCATGCATTAAGATTCTGTTGCGTTACTCCTATTAACTTGTTTTTCAAATTTCATTAACGTGAATTTGGCACTGTAAAATGGTGGTCTGTTTTCTGTGGTGCATTGTGATCATAATGCTTTTTCAAGAGCCTCAGATGAATACCCTTTGGAGGAATGGTCATTCTGAAAGCTATTTCTCCAACTGGAACTCTCATCACAAAGAGAATGACACTCTGACTTTCTCATCTATCCATCAATAAAATCAGAAATTCATCCATCCATTCTTCTTTTAACCCTCCCACTTTGTAGTTCCCAACTCATGTTTTCCAGATCGGTGCATTAAGTGTCTGCACAGGACTTTATTTTTTGGGTGTTTCTACAATCATGCACCCTCAATTACCTTAAACCACATTTTTAAAATATCAGGACTTTTCAGAATCATTGGATTGCTCCATAGATGCAGGCTGTTGCTGTTTATCCACCCATGTCTGCAGAGCACCAGAGCAGTCCTTCAGGGGAACCTTTAAACCCACACCCACAACTACTTGGAGTGTTGCGCTCCTGGGTTTCCAGATTGCAGCTGTAATAATTTGGATTGCAACTGCAAAACTGGGAACTCTCTGCTGACTGAGACATGAGAGCGTCATGCAGATGCCAGTTCTTTTTTTTCCAGACTCTTTTGACCATGTTTTCAAAACATCCTATATTTAAGGGATGTACATGGGCGCAAGCCTTTGGTACGTTAGACTGATAATTTCATTGGCTGGATTTGTGGTGGCAATCACATTTTAGCATTGTGGCCACTAGATGGTTAGGTCGACTTCATTCATACCAAATCCAAATATCTGCCAATTTAGTCTCAGCCTCAGATGTCACACCCATGGACCGTTGGCTGAACGTCTGATGCATATGGTATACAAAATTGGAAACACTTCAGGAGTTTCGAAGTCATCATCTGACTGATTGAATTCTAAAGCTTTCCGGGGGGACGTGTGTCATGTTTTTTAACGTTCCACCTGGAAACAAAGATGTCTTGACGCCAAACCCCCTCATGGAAGAAGAAAGCCGTCATGTTACAACTGTGACAATGAGCACCTATCAGGATCAACTAAATGCTGGATTTTCAAAAGTATTTGACATATTTATAAGAGTCTATGCCGCAAACTTTACATAAGTCCAAGAGTTTTACACAGGTCCATTATCGTGGCATTTCCATGCCCCTAAATATGATGCGGCACAAAACGAAACATGATTGCTTTAACTGTCAGTCATATGGCCTTTTGCGCGATCCTTGGCCATTCAAAGCAGCTATGTTTCCCAGACCTTCTTCCATCAGTCTGAAGGTCTGTCTATGCGAGACTAATGCCGATCAAATGGCACCCTCCAACTGTTCCTTCCTGTTTGCCAAAATACAGCAGTTGCAGCACAGCTTGCAGCCAGTTAGCTTATGCCCAGCCCATCGTGTGAGCTGCTGTATTTGATGTAGATGTGACATATTGTGACAGATTATGCTGTGATTGCTGTCCTCCCTCTCCCATGAGGCCACTGTTCTTTTAGAATACTTCTGCTGTGGCAAGCTTTGATTCCTTCATGATTCCATGCATAAAACTCAGTGTTCCGCTAGGGGTTCTTTGTTCCACGGTAGTGGAAGGTTTTTTTTCTTTCTTTTCAGTTGCTTTAAGTCATTCAAGTCTTTTATGGCTCTGCTTGACCCTCACTGGATCCATCTCCTGTTTAGCTCCTACTGAAATGAAAAAAGGGGAACAAATATGCATTCTCAAACTGTAACTTTTAGGGTTGGGTACCGAAACCTGGTACCAATATGGCACCAGTACCTATGCAACCGGTATGTACTAGAACCGAATCAGAACATTTCTCAACAATTTTGGTGCCATGCCGGAGCGATCGATTGAAATATTTGTCCTCTGCTTCTCCGAAAAGGGCGTAAAAAGCATCATCACCGTCACCGCACGTGAAAAATAATTTCCCGACTGAGAAAATGCATGTAAACTCAAGTCGGAAAGCTCTAATAATACACATCCAACAAATCTTTGTAGTAACGCGATTGTCCTTGTTTTCACATTCCAACTTAAAAGCACAACTCGGGAGCATCCGAGAAGCGCGTGAATGCAGTAAGTACACTTGCTCTGATGGCAGCAGGTAGCCTTCCGTTAACTAAGCAAAACATGCTTAAATTAAAGTGCCTAAAGCTAAACCTCCCTTGTATTCACATTTCTAAACTTGTCCAACAAAAGAGAACATTTATAACCTTTTTACTCCACAACACCAGTCAAATGCTTCCTTTTGTGATCTGATGTGGCTTCTTGTCACAGAATAAGGCAGAAAATATGTTCCATAGGCTACTTTAAAAAAGACCTCGATTAGCAATGGATTTATAAATATACTTAATTATGAAAATACCAGAGATGGCTTGAATAACACAGATAAACTATATTGTCGCAGTCGAGTGTTTATTGTCTTTGTTTTATCATTCAAAACGGTTATATGTTCCATTTACTCAGTTACAGCTATAATAGCATGCCTTTGTCCATATAAGGGATTTCCTGGAGGGTCATGAGTTCCGCTACTTCTCTGACTGGATATGTGGATTTTCTGTGTGAGGGTGCCCTCTGGCATCCAGTATGAATGAAACCGACATCGTGTTTTATAGTGCTAATGGCCAATCCATCATTTTTGGGGGAATTTTTATTTATTTTTTTATAAGTATCGGTTTAGACACCGGAACCATTTTAAAAGTATCGATTTAGCACTGGTATCGGAAGAAAAAATATATATACCCAACCCTAGTAACTTTGCCATGGTATCCAACTGTATAACATTGTCACCAAATGGTTGCTGTTCATTGTGGTGCCACAAATTACCAAAAATGAATGGTGTCTGTTTGCTTTGTCACAGCAAATCAGTCCGTGTGAACCCATCTTTTAGAAACATCTAGAGCAAGGGTAACCAACCCTGCTTCTCAAGGGTTACCTGCCTGTTCAGTTCCAACCCTGATCCAACACACCTACCTGTTATTTTGTTGTGATCCAGAACACCTTGATTAGCTTGTTCAGGCATGTTTGATTAGGGTTTGAGCTAAACTGCAGTGCTGCGTTCGAAATCACCTATTCCTTCTTTTACTATCCCTATATTAGTCCACTAATGTAGTCTAGTTGAAGGAGTGAATGAAAACGAGTGAGAGAATTCGGAAACTGTGTGCCGGAAAAGCTGCCGCTTTTGGGTTTGGTTTGTGCTTGCGGTTTAATAATCATTTGAAACTTAGCAAACTGGCAGCTCCAGTAGTAATGAAACAATTTTTCCTGAACTCTCATGGAAACTAGCATGTATAAACCTTAATTAAACTATTTAATAATCAATTAAAAAGAAATGTATACCTGTATGGCATTACGCTCTACCCACATTGAACAAGAGGTCTGGAAAACAAATTGATGGATGATTCAGCTGTAGGTGCTATCTTCTGGTAAGAAGTGGGAATTTATTCGGCACAACCCTAACATTGCAATATGGTATTGAATGAGTGCACTCAATGTCCACTATGGTTTCAGACACCACTACAAATAGCTGTCCCCTAAAATATTGCTCTGTTTAAGGGTATGGGGTGATTTCTAGCACAGCCCAGGATTGTAGCTTTCCAGGAGCAGGGTTGGCTACGCCTGTTCTAGAGGAACAGCACACTATAGATCCGTCCCAAATGCCGCCTTTAACCTTTGCAGCCATACACCAAGTTTATGCTTTGGGGATGCAATTGTGTATGGACTATTGGGTATTACACCATTGTAGAAGTCATTGTGGAATGCAACTTATTCTTTGCTTTCAGCTTCTATTGACATGAAAGAGAAGACAATAAATATACACTTTCTAAAAAGAGTCAGTGTAGTGTTATAATTAGGGCTGCAACAACTAAGCGATTATTATCGATTATGAAAATCATCGACAACGATTCTCATTATCGATTAGTCGGGTCTGCCCACAATGCACGTCCCGGTAGCGTCAAATTACAGCACTGAATTACGCATTTCTATGGACAAAATGCATCTAAAAATAGTGGAGGAAACCGAATGAGATGCTGCGAGAGAGTTACATGACCCAAGCTGCCCAAAACATGAGAATTCTTTATTTTAAGCTTTAAGCTAATGCATCCGCGTAATGGCTTGCCCTGTCAGGCGCTTTGAACGATGATGCGTGTGCGTCCTCGGCGCAAAAACTTTTAGTTTACGGTCATATCCTTATGCATAAGTGTCACAAGTTCACGTGAGCATTTCCATTTTTGCATAAAGGTCCGTGCTGACAGTCTGCGTTAAGTTGAAATCTTTACTGAAAGAGCGGCGTGCACATGCGTTAGACAGACGGAAAACAGACAATTTAATAATCAACGCAAAAACATTTATTGTGCTGAAATATCTGATGTTGAAAGTTAAATTAAGGTTTAAAAGTCAACATACATTGCGTGTATACAGTAGCAACTGTAAGGGGATAACCGTGTAATTGTCTGAATATAAATATCAGACCCTTCATAACCGCCTTTTATAGGATAAAGAAATGACAGTAATACGTGACTGTGGTCAAAGTGAACGTGTTCCTGCAGAACATTACTCTTACCTATTGGTTACAACTGAGTTTGTGATTTTATTCGTCTTTATTATTTTAATTTTTAATGTAGAGATTTAAACTATATTCACTATATACAATGCACAAATTTATTAAAACTGTTAAGTTTAACAAATTATTGTTTGTGCCACTGCTGCTCTAAACTAACTGTACTGGTGATTACCAAAATAATTTTTTAGCTTTCTGTATTGGTTAGTCCTCCAATATGCATAAGCTCTTTAGTAACAGTAGTAGGCTATTCTAATGCTGTAATATAATTATTGCAGTTATCTATGAAAGAGAGGCAGAGAGCTTTATAGTGTTTTTTCAGATACCCAATTACAGTCAAAAAGTACATAAACAATTCCAGCAAGAATGCAAGCTGTTGTGAAGTGCATAGAGGGCCATTTTTTTGGTATAAATACTATTTAGAATAAATACTATTTAGTTGTTTAAGTTTATTTGCCCAGTAAATGACAATCCTTTTTTTTCTTTTTTTTTAAACCATTTTTTGACAGATTCCTAAAATGTTTTCTCTTTATTATGGCAGGTGGTCTAATAAATTAAGCACTGTATGTTTTCATAGCATTCAGTTGGCACATTTGTTTGAAGGACATTAGGCAGAATGTGGAATAGCGATTTTAGTTTTTTGATAAATAATAGATGTTTATTTTCTATCGAGCGTTCAAAATACGGAACTATGACAATGGGCATATCAATTCCGACACGCGCTGTACGCGGTAAACTAATCACAACAAACTGGGCCAACAAATCTGACCAATCAGAGTGGAGTAGGCTCACGGAAAGGAGGGGTTTAGAGAGACTGAATCTCAGAACTGCTTTGAACTAATCGTGTGAGAATCGTTGGAAAATGAGGTGATTTTAAATGCATATTTTGAATAAACAAAACAGTTTTTTTGACCTTGCATGCATGTAAACCTATTGTAGGAGACTCCCATATTAGGAACCTTAAAAATGGCATAATAGGGGCACTTTAATATAATAGCTAGCACTAGAGACAACTGAAAGAGAAACAAACTTTTACTCTGTGACTTTCAAATGATGCTATCAGCCTTTGCAGTCATCCAGCAATTCTGTGCTTTGGTGACTTGATGTTGCATGGACTGTTGGGTAATAACTTGACCGGTGTCCAATGGAACCAAACAAATTGACTGGTTTAGAGTTGAGTTTGCGGCGATTTTTTTTTTTTATGTACAGTGGGGAAAATATTGATTTGATCCCCTGCTGATATTGTAAGTTTGCCCTCTTACAAAGAAATGAAGGGTCTGCCATTTTTATGGTAGGCTTATTTCAATGGATAGAGACAGAATACAGACCAACAAATCCAGAAAAAACACATTATATAAAGGTTAGATATTGATGTCCATGTCAGTGACTGAAATAAGTATTTGATCCCCTACCAACCAGCAAGAATTTTGGCTCCCACAGACTGGTTATGTGCCCATGTGGAACACAGATTAGTCCTGTCACTTTAAGAAGTTACTCCTAATGTCATCTCATTAGGTGTATAAAAGACACCTGTCCACACAATCTGTATCTTCCATTCCAACCTCCATCACCATGGGCAAGACCAAAGAGCTGTCAAAGGATGTCAAGAGTCAAGATTGTAGATCTGCCCAAGGCTTGAATGGGCTACAAGACCATCAGCAAGAAGCTTGGTGAGAAGGAGACAACTGTTGTTGCGAAGAAACACAAAATAACCATCAATCGGCCTCAGTCTGGAGCTCAGTGCAAGATCTCGCCTCATGGGGTAAGGATGTTCATGAGAAAGGTGAGGGATCAGCCCCGAACTACACGGGAGGAGCTTGTTAATGATCTTAAGGCAGTTGGGAACACGGTCACCAAGCAAAACATTGGTAACCCACTATGCCGCAATGGACCGAAATCCTGCAGCGCCTGCAAGGTCCCCCTGCTCAAGAAGGCACATGTACAGGCCCGTTTAAAGTTTGCCAAAGAGCATCAAAATTATTCAGAGAATGCTTGAGAGAAAGTGCTGTGGTCAGACTTGACTCGCCGTGTTTGGAGAGCGAGAAATGCTGACTATGACCCCAAGAACACCATCCCTACAGTTAAGCACAGAGGTGGAAACATTATGCTTTGGGGCTGTTTTTCTGGTAAGGGTATAGGACGACTTCACCGCATTGAGGGGCAAGTGGACGGGGCCATATGCTGTAAAATCTTGGATGAGAACCTCCTTCCCTCAGCCAGAACTCAAGTTGGGTCATGGATAAGTCTTCAAGGATTACAATGACCCAAAACATACCGCCAAGGCAACAAAGGAGTGACTCGAGAAGAAGCACGTTAAGGTTATGGAGTGGCCTAGCCAGTCTCCAGACCTTAATCCAATAGAAAATCTGTGGCGGGAGCTGAAACTTCGAGTTGCCAAACAACAGCCAAGAAACCTTAAGGATTTAGAGAGGATCTGTAAAGAG
>NW_015506010.1:663970-666987 GCF_001515645.1 Sinocyclocheilus grahami | reverse complement strand
GGTAGGGGTAGGAAGAATCGCGGGTCAAAGGAAGGTGAGTAAAAGACCTAAGGGATGTGATCCAGACAGGGCGTCAGTGCTTTTGTCCGGATCAGAGTGATACCTCAGTATCTACTAATTTCCTTCGGGGGTCTTACATCTGCCCTTATCTTCACCTTCCTAATTCCCCTGTAACCACCATCTCTCCACCTGACCGAGGTTAGGTGGGAAATTTCCTGCATTATAGTCTCCTATACTGGACCTATTAGGTTTGGTTAGTTCTATGGCTTCATAGTGACCATCTTACTGATGGTCCGGTCTAGAGGCTTCTTCGGACAGAGCTCCGACGCGGGAACCATGGTGGGTGAGTACGATCCATGTCTAAATATATGTATATATAAATATATATATGTGTGTATCTAATGAGCTGGTGGTTGTGTGTATAACCCTTCTGCTAGTTTCTTTGTAGTGTTTCCCGGGACCTGTGTGTTTCTGTCCCTTTCTAGGGTAGGTCCTCGATGGGCACCCCCTCTGCTGGGTTCAGAAACCGGGTGCTCGACTTGCCGTGTTTATTTCACTCGTCGATATATGCCCAGAAGGTAAGAAAAGCTGGGTTTTGGCTTCATACTTCCTGGATCATGCGGCCATAACACAGGCTTCTGCGGGAGCCTTCGTGATCATTAGGCCCCCGGTGCGTCACTGCAAAAATTTCCTGGACGTCCGGGCTGGGGTTACGCTTTCATGCTACCCTGACTGGTCTACCATAACTGGGTATCCCCTGAGGGGTTTCCCGATCACCAGGATATCCCCTCTTGCTGAGGCATAGAGCGGGAGGCATAGGTGGCATTACGAGAACCTTCCTGTGTAAATGCTGTCTCGGGCAGTGCTGCTCCCCTCACCTTTGAGGGTTGTATTTGAGCTTGCCTCTCCCATTTGGCCCAGTACTTCCGGGTATCTGTAAACAGATGCAGTCCGAATCCGGTCCGTGGCCTTCCGTCTGATTGCCACCAGAGGTCGCCCTTCCATTATATTGACTTTCACACCACACAAGCTGTTACACGTCATCCTGGACTACATTTCCCATGTTACATTGCACTGATTGGACTCACCTGCAGTCAATCACACACACACTATATTACACCCACTCAGATCCTTCTCAAACTGCCGATTATTGTTCTGCGATTATCACTCTCTTAGTGATAGCTGCTTTACGGAGCCATATCGTATTTTCATAGTCTAGTCTAGTCTTGTTATTACCTGTTTCCTGATTCCTGCCTGTGTACATCGGATTATCTATTGTTTTACCTTTCAGACTCAGTTTACCCCTGCCTGGACTATTGTTGCGTACCTGGATTATCTCTCTTTGCCTTGCCCTGTTAGATATTGTTCGCCAGAGTCTGATCACGTCTGTCTTTGGACTACTCTTGTGTTTTGCCCGTGCCGTACCTGTTTGCTGGTGTTTTGACCCTGCCTGTGTTATTGACCATGTCTCTGTCTAATAAAGCTTGCAAATGGATCTGCACATCTCTCATCTCGTTCGCCCGGTTAAAGCTCTAGAGAAGAAATAGTTTTATTACATTAGAAAGTCTTTCCAAGTCACTAAAAGTTCCTAGAGACACAGCTGGCAGCCTCATTCCTTAGCTGAAAATGTGTTTAAGCCAAGAAAACCTTTGAGGGTGTTGAAGAAAAAGCACAGTATCATAAAATGTTGCTAGATGACCCGATGAAAGCAGGAAAAAACATTTCAAATACAGAGTATAAGAAAACGCTAGTTTTCAGAGTTCTGGAAGAATGTTTTGTGACCAAACTGGAACTTTTTGGACCCAGTGGATCTGCTGTATGGTGTAAAGAGGCAAGCTTATAAGCAGAAAACACCATCTCCATGGTCAAACATTGAGGTGGACCAGTCCTGCTATGGGGGTGCTTTTCTGTTGCTGAAAGTGGAAATCTTGACTGCATGGACATCATGGATTCATTGAAAAATCTGGCGATTTTGGCTTCAGTGCATAGACTGAAGCTTGATGGTCCCTGGATTTTCCAGCAGGACAGGCATCCCAAAGTATGTACCCAAATCTACTTATGCTTGGTTCAGGGATCAGTCTTCAGATTTAAACCTCATTGAAATATTTGGTTGAATTTGACTAAAGCAGTGGCAATGTGAAAACCATAAAGGACCAGTGATCTAGAAGTTTTTTTTTTAAGTGAGGAATGGGCCAAGATTGCAGTAGAGAGGTGATCGAAGCTTCTAAGCACTTACAAGCAGCGTTTATTGGAGCTTATAAAGAATAAAAGATTCTGCACCAAATGTAACTTTTGAGGGTTGGATAGATTGGTACTTGTACGAATTCAACAATGTTGACCTTTAGTCATGTCTTTCTCTAGATCTCATCAAGGAGGTGTTGAGCCTGGACGAGGAGATTCAGAAGTTGGCAGCTGAGCTGTATAAGCAGAAGAGTGTTCTCATCATGGGCCGAGGCTACCACTACGCCACCTGCCTGGAGGGTGCTTTGGTTAGACCACATGCCCTCTTCTCTTTTCCTTCATACATTAGTCGGTGGAAACCAAAACCGTTTACCACATTCTTCAAAATATCTATTTTGTTAAGCAACATAAAGTAAGCCATACAGGTCTGGAATGATATGACGGTGATTTAAAAGACATTTTTCATTTTCAATTAACTTTCCCTTTAACCGAGTCTCCCAGGCAGCCCTCTAGTTCTGATTTTAGGTTAATTTACACTGATTGAAGTGGCTGTTTCACATTCAAGACCTGTACATTCAAGTCCTACAGGAGAGTAATAACAAGGAAGAAAATAAGAATCTTAACTGATGAACTTCAGAATTTCTCAGAAGTTTGGCCTCATTTAGTCTAACCACAGATAAACAGAGGAAGCAGTTTAACTGTGTTAGCTAAGAAAAAACCCTGCATTCACTGGAAGAGAGGATGGTGAAACTGTCATTGAGGCATTAGCCAGCTCTGTCCACAAAATTGTGCATATGAAGCTATGTACTTTTTTGCCTGTTTAAACCTGTTTTTTG
>NW_015506010.1:654426-662725 GCF_001515645.1 Sinocyclocheilus grahami | reverse complement strand
CAAGGGTTTCTCCACCAAGTACTAAGTCATGTTTTGCTTGGGGATAAAACACTTATTTCACTCACTGAAATGCAAATCAATTTCTAGCCTTTATATAATGTGTTTTTTTTCAAGATTTTTGGGTTGGTATTCTGTCTCTATACGTTAAAATAAACCTACCATTAAAAATGACAGATCCTTAATTTTTTTTGTAAGTGGGCAAACTTACTAAATCAGCAGGGGATTAAATAAATATTTTCCCCACTGTATAACTTCAGGTTTGCACCAGGTTTGGGTTTCTGTTTAATTGAGAAACGTGTTGCCTTTTAAAACCACACAGAGGGTTTGGATTACTGTGCATTGGAACTCTGGTAAATTGGTTAAAACGTTTGCTGTTTAATGGAATATCACTCACCAAGATCATAATCTGTCAATTCCAGTCATCACACCTTTGACCAAACTACTTAACCTCAGATTGGTACAGGAACTCTATCCCTGCAGGTAGTGAACCGTCACAGATGAAAAGCATCTGTAAATAGTAAGCGACACAGTAATGCGTCTATGGATCAGTGCTCATGTGGTAGTAATTTGCAAGGGTGGGTGTCTGGTCCAGGGCTCCTCTACTGTCACTGAAAGTATCTTGCATGAACTCAAAGAACTGCAAGTGAGCCAGAGCATGTTGTCAGACGTCCTGAATGCTTCCTAAATGTGCTTCATATTTGACCAAGAGTGACTTTAATATGGTCTGAAAGATAATGGCATAGCACCAGATTACATTTAGACATGTAATGTGACAACGTATGCATTGAGGAATGCCGTTAAAGCAATTTACAAGCCACAGAGGCTTTGGCATCAAAGGCACTTGTGAGAGATGGACATGGAGAGAAAAATAGGAAGCACCTTTTCTTACTCGTTTCCCTGGTCTTATTTGGCAAATCATTCAACCAAAACATTTTTGGTTTTCTTTTTTCTTTATATTTTTTATAACACCTGACTGAAATACAATACAGTGTTTTTGGCAACCCAAGTTCTCCCACTTTGTCATTTGACCTGGTGTAGAATGTAGCTCATAAATGTGCTTTTTTTTCTAATAGAAGGAGACTGCAGCTCAAATATGCATCTTGGGAATTGCTGTTTTTATTTAATTGGTGCATGGAGAACATCTGTCAAACATCTTGGTGGCCCCAATAAGTGTCTGGACACTTCAACCAGTGTTAAAAATGTCTGAATGCCATTGCCTTGAATACAGAATATTAAAGCAAGTGTCTTATATGAACTAACTTTTTGAAGACATTTTTGCAATGACTTTAATTGATGTGGCAGTGATTTTTTTTTTATTGATGTTCGAAGCCTCCGATTCAAACAAGTGTCCTAGCAGAGTTAACCACAAGTGTATTAGATGCCTCTTGGTTTATATTTAGTTCTCTAATGCCATACGTGTACTTATTTTAACCTGGCTTCAGTGTCCAACTACTTTGTGGGGCCACTGTGGGCCAGAGTATACTGTAGGATTGACCCCCATTTGTAACAATTAATACAAATTGCATTTTAAGCTCATGTGAACTATTTTGTGCTGTGTTTTTGTTTATTGCAGGCATACACAAGTCAGTTTGTGGCTCTCATCATGTTTGCCCTGCTGATGTGCGATGACAGAATCTCAGTGCAGCCACGCAGACGAGAAATCATACAAGGCCTCAAAGTGTTGCCAGGTAAACACAAATACAGCTCTGTGTGAGTGAAAGTTTTAGAATTGTCTAGAATTCTGCAAGAACGGCAGCTAACGTGATCCCAGTCATCAATCACAATAGTAAATTCAACAGATGAATTCAAAACTTCTGTTTTTGTGCACATGTGCTTTTTGTGTACGTTTATGATGGTGAGACGTTGACATCATAGAGCTCCATGTGCGTGTAAGTGCCTGCGCTCAGGGGTTGGTGTGCAGGGAGGAGCAGATGGCCTTGGCCAGCTCTCTCTGTCACTGTTGGAAGTCTTTATTGGACCGCAAGTGTCTGCTGGGGCGCCCTCCTTCCCCCATCTTTCTCCGCTTCTTGCTTACTCCCTCTGTGGAGTTTTCATTCTGCTTCCAAGCCAATGAGGTCAGGAATGTATTGGCAGCCAGTTACTGAAGTTCCCCCTGCACTCCAGCTCACTATTCATATGACGAACTACTGATTCTGTCATTAATGCTAGCATGTTTTGTATTCTGTATTTGCAGTCTTTGGCTCAAAACCTATGAATGCAAGTAGATTAAATGTGTCATGTACATGTCGTATTCTCAGTCTTGCCACAAGGGGTGCTGCAGCAGGCATCTGTTGTTGTTTTTAAAGTTCAACTACTGTGGTGATGGAGCAGCAATTTGGAAATATTCTTGCTGAGCAAATTAGTTAAACTGTTGACATGTTTTAGCATCCAGTTTTATGCTGCACACATTTTACACAAGGTAATCGCCCCCTTTTGGTTTAAGTTTCAGTTGAGTGGGTCTTTAAAAAATACATGAAATGGCATTAATTAAAAATTGCATTGATTATATAAATAACATAAATTAGAAAAATAAAATAAGTTAAATGACTATACAGCCGCAATCAAAATAATTCAACCTCCCAGAGACTTGAGTACATAACAAAGGCAAGCTTTTCTGAAGATCTAGAATTTTATAAAAATTGCATCTATAACAGTTTATTGGCATATTGAAAGTGATAATGTCAAAATAAAACGGATATTTTTGAGTTATAGGATTTTTTAAATATATAATTCAATTCAAGTTTATTTGTATAGCGCTTTTCGTGAAATGTTTACGTGGTTTGATGAAGAGAACGGGATGTTTGAATATTTGCTACAGAAAGTCAGTTCACATAGATGTTTTGAACCCATTGAAGCTAAAGTAGTGATCGTAGTGAGTCACTGCACTGCAGTACTGTACCTGTAGTTACTGTAAAGGATCATATTTATAATAATCAGTCACTGAGATTAATCTGAAGGTACACTTTTGTTGTGTACTTTGAAATATATGCATGAGCCTCCATTCTTTGATTCCTTTCTTATGGAAAATTCAGAGGCCTTGTTACAGAGGAGACCGTGAGTGTCTCTGGTTTACACTAGTACTGCCGAAGGATGCAGAGGAAAGACCCTGAACATGAAGTGAGCTGTGTTACATAGCGCCCGCCCCATACAACGCCACCGTCAGTTATGATTGTTTCCATGGGACCATTTTGTTGTCTTTCTCTTATGTTTTGTTTTTATTGGGTATAGAAGGGTTATATTTTATATACTACTTTATTTGCCATTAAAGTACTTATGTACTTCCTTTAATCCAAATATTATGATTTTTTACATTTCTTCATTCCATTTTGTTGTGCATAAAATCAACACGAATAAAGAATTATATCATCCGAATATTTTGTTCAAAGCACCAGATGGGCATGAACCAAAAATATCTACTATCAATGTCATGTAACCAAAGGTTGAAGAAGGGTCATATGGGGCAATAGCTCTGAAGGTGCAATTACAGTTCTGCGCTTATATTTTTATGTTATGTTTAAGTTCTGCAACTCATGGAAAGGGTTTTAAATGTTTCTCAGGCTCTTTGGTCTGTGGAGCACGGAACTGCTTGGCTTTTAGGTTTTACAATAGCATCTTAAATATGTATAGCTTTATCTTTTCATCTTGAAGGTTGGTAGGTAGTTATTTTTTCCAGTTCTGCCATACACATCCAGCAAAAGGTTGTCTGGCCTCTTTTTAAAAAAAAATGTTTTTTTTTTTTTTTTTTTTTGAGGGGACGTCAAGGCCTTAATCACCGTTTAAGGTTAAATCGTCTCATAATGCGTTTTGGATCTGTGTGTAGGATTTACAACTATGATGAAAAGAGTTAATAAAACATTCAGTCTTTCTAACTCTCAGGTTGCTTTCATTCAGCTTTGGCCAAGTCGTAAGTAATGCTTTGTCTAAAGGGACTTGCCAGGAATAGGATACGAAATAGGGCATGAAACTGGTTTAAGAGGTTTTTTTTTTCTTATCCGCTAATGGAGGTGCTTGTCCTTATGTCAAAATCAAACTAAATATGTGAGCAGTTTTAATTTCTTTTCAGAGGCAATACACTAAATATATACATTTCAAATTTAGCCTGTTATTTTAAGACTAGCTAGATGGGGAATTTATTTATTTACTAACTATATATTTTTAGTAACCAAGTCAAAGTTTTAACTTGACAAATGCTGTCAAAATAAAAATAAAAAAAATTAGAAAATGGAATTAAATTTTCTTATGCTATAGAAAGGGTCTAAACAATGTTAATTCCTAGTTGTCAGTTTTTTGGGATGTCACATTTTCTGTAAAATTTCAAAAAAAGTGGGAGATCTTGTTGTTAACCGGGTTAATGCTATGCTAAATTTCAGCAAATTATAAAATTACTGTACTTAGAAAAAAATATTTTTGTACTGCACTAAACTGAATATCAGTTCATAAAGAGTTGGATAGAGGGTATGGAGCTGTTCTAGTGGTCTACAAATGAGTTTGACTAATCAACCAGTATTTGATGTTGATTTTTGAGTATATTTGATTTGAATTCAACTAACAAACTCTAAAAATCTAACAAACACACAAATGACATGCGGCGACAACCCTGGATGTGTGTTATAGTTCGCACTGCATCATAAACGGAGGATCTATCGATGGTTCTTTATATTAAAAACATTATTTAGACTTTAAAAAAAATATATAATAGAATGGATGTTATTTTTTGAATTCTTGGCATGAAAATTAACATGTTTTTACAGATTTTTCATAATTTTCCATGTGCATCGCTATTTCAAAATAAAGGTCAGAAATCGCTCGTTGACTCTGATGAGTGCTCTTGTTGCACACTAATTGTGGTTGCTCTGTGAAATATATCAAAATTCAGACACCAAAAAGAAAAGAAAACTAGAGTCTTTAAGCTTTCAAATTATACAGTGCACTCCACTAATATTGGCACCCTTGGTAAATATGAGCAAAGAAGTCTATGAAAAAAATGTGCATTGTTTAATTTTTTGATCCTTTGCTTAAAATATTAACGAAAAACTCTGCTCTAATTGAAAACAAACAATTGCAAACCAGTTTTATCAAAAAAAATATCTTCGTTAAATAAATCTGTGCCACAATTATTGGCACCCCTATGAATTCATATGATCAAAATGGTTAAGTATATTCCCATTGATATTTTACATTTTGTTTAGTACACCTGGGTGACTAGGAACAGGAAATCGTTCAACCAGGACCTGTTTCACAGGGGTATAAATAAGAGGTAACGCATAGGTCAAACTCACTTAGTCATTCATCACAATGGGTAAGACCAAAGAACATGGCTGTGATGTGCAGCTAAAGGTTGTTGAGCTTCACAAAATAGGTAGTAGCAATAAGAAAATAGCAAAAACACTGAAGAGGACGCATGTCTGTCTTGTCCCAACGCACTGTCAGGAGGATAGTTCGAGTGGCCAAAAAATCTCCAAGAATCACAGCTGGAAAGTTAGTTGGGTCTTAGGATCAGAAAGTCTCCAAAACTACAATCCGATGTCACCTAAATCACCGCAAATGTTTTGGAAGTGTTTCGAGAAAAAAGCCTCTACTCTCGTCCAAAAACAAACTCAAGCGTCTGCAGTTTGCCAGACTTTACTGGAGCTTCAAATGGGATTGGGTTCTATGGTAAAGCAATAAACACCAGAGGTGGGTTTGATGCACACAGGGAGGTAGCCATATGGAAAAGTACATCATGCCCACAGTTAAATATGGTGGTGGGACTTTAATGTTTTGGGGTTGTTTTTCTGCCAGAGGAAGGACCTGGACATCTTGTTAGGATACATGGCATCGTGGAGTCTACCAATGATCAATATCAACAGATACTAAATGAACACCTGATTGCCTCTGCCAGACAGCTTAAAATGGGTCATGGCTGGATCTTCCAGCAGGACAATGATCCAAAACATACATCAAAATTAACACAAAAATGGGTTACCTCATCAGCCATTATGGGAGAAAACTGAGTGCTGTTATCTTGGCAGCACAAAGTACTGACTAAAAGGGTGCCAATAATTGTGGCACACATATATTTAACAAAGACATTTGTAATTTGATAAAACTGTCATTGACAATGACAGCAGAGGTTTTTTTTTCGGGGGTTTTTTAGCAAAAGATCAATAGGTTAAACAATAAAGACATTTTTTCACCATTTACCAATGGTGCCAATATTAGTGGAGGGCACTGTGCATAGCTTGTCAAGATTACATCAGGTTTAGACATGCTGTTATAAACATGTAATAACAAGTGGGCCCACTGATGGGCCAGTGTCTTAAAGATCCTTTTTCCACTATAAAGAAGCTTTTGTGCATTGCAACCCCATTGGTGTTCTCATTATGACATTGGAGATCTCCCACTCCACTGAAGCCATAGACTAACACGATTTTCCCCTCCTTTGATGCCAAACAGTAACCAGAGTTTCGATGATCTGAGCTGTATGTCTTTCTAAAGTGTTGTTCTTCAAGAGCAGGAAAACATTTAAGCTCCGACTCAAAGGATCTTGGCCGTGTGGATGGAGTGGAACTGCCTGCGTCATGGTTGTTGATGACTGGATTGCTTTATTGGCTAGAGCGGAAAGTGGGTCAGGGAGTATGATGCCAAACGCACACTCCACCGAATGTCTAAAGAAAGCAAGCTAACTAACAATGGCCTGTCACTCACAGCAACTCATCCGCTTCATATGTGGTCACTTTGTCAGTATGGGTAAAATGTCAGTTTACTGCCAAGTCTGAGCTCACTTTAACTCCCTTGGGTGGGTAAATTCACTCTTTCTCCAGCCACAACGTCTGCCAGGAACATAAATGTAAATATTATATTGGCCTGGATGCCCTTGAAGTAATAATTCATTAAAATCAGCAGGGAGGAGATAATAATGGAAACGTTTTCCTGCATGTGAGACAAATTTTGACCTATCAAAATGTTTCAGGAATTGTGTTCAATCATGTTTCTGTGGTAACAACAATAAAGCTGTGTATTATCACAAGTAAGACTGCCGTTGTGCTGATATTCATAATGTGATTTCAATTGTGAAACTTATATACAACGGTTCTACAAACAAGACGTTAATAGCTTGCATTTCGGACCATATTTGGCCAGTTAGTCTCTGCCAAAAGTTCCAAAACAAGCCAAAGCATCAATTAAGCAGCACACTGACTGAAGGCCGGTTTGGATCATTGTATTCAAATGGAGCGGAGCAGCGTCATGCATTCTGTGATCACTCCACTCCAATGCCACTTCAGGTCTTACATTTCTGGCTTCCCTGACGTGTAACTGTCTATGTATGTAGTCTATAGTTGCATTTAAAATCATATCATCTCTGACTAGGTAGCTTGTTTGAATAGAAACATAATTTGCGACCATTGAAATGTACTTTCTTTTTTAGGAATGTGTGTAGTATCAGTTTCATCCGGGCGTACATTCATCAATGTCATTTCACAACTCCTCTCCCATGGCCTTATGGGATAGTAAAGAGTAAATTGGATGCACACTTCATAATCTCTAAATAGTCAGTGATCTGGGTACTTTTTGCCTATTGTTTAATGAATACTGATCATTCGAATAATGTTAACTTTTTCTCGTTGTTTTTTGCCTGCTATAAAGTACGGAAGTGTACATATTCAGATGCAGCCTACTTGTATTTTTGAACTTGAGAAAGGAAACAGTCTTATAAATTCTAATTGAATCTGAATGGTGTACACTCAAATGAGATAAAGTCTGTACTCAAAATAGTGTGTAAATATATATGTACAGTATATATGAAATTCTCTCTCAAAAAGTGCACAGGTGTGCTTTAGTGTTCATCCTGATCCTTCAGCCGTGTCTGTGTACTGTATACTTCACAGATAGTGCTGGGTAGCTCGTTACTAACAAAAAATTACATGACAAAAATTGTAGTTAGTAACGTATTACATTACATTTGATATTTTAGGTATTATAATCGGACTACTTTTGACAATGCGTTTATCACACTGATTTAAGGGGGGGGGGGGGTACAATGCTGTTTCATGCATTCAGAGTTGTTTACATTTACATTTAGTCATTTAGCAGACGCTTTTATCCAAAGCGACTTACAAATGAGGACAATAAAAGTCAAGTCAAGTCAAGTCACCTTTATTTATATAGCGCTTTTAACAATACAGATTGTGACAAAGCAACTGAACAGCATTAATTAGGAAAATAGTGTAAATAATGCAAAATGACAATAGTAAACACTAATTTTTCAGTTTAAGACAGTTCATCATTGAATTCAGTGATGTCAACATCCAGCTCAGTT
>NW_015506010.1:630631-654128 GCF_001515645.1 Sinocyclocheilus grahami | reverse complement strand
CACATAACTCTGAAGTAATGAATTTAGGTAAAGGGTTGCAGAGCCAGTGGTGGTTTTGTAGGCAAACATTAATGCCTTGAATTTTGAGCGAGCAGCTATTGGTAGCCAGTGCGAACTGATGAACAGAGGTGTGACATGCGTTCTTTTTGGCTCATTAAAGATTAATCTTGCAGCAGCATTTTGGATTAATTGTAGAGGTTTCATTGAAGTGGCTGGAAGACCTGCCAAGAGAGCATTGCAATAGTCCAGCCTGGACAGAACAAGAGCTTGAACAAGGAGTTGTGTTGCATGTTTTGAAAGAAAGGGCCTGATCTTCCTAATGTTGTATAAAGCAAATCTGCAGGACCGGGCAGTTTTAGCAATGTGGTCTGAGAAATTCAGCTTATCATCAATCACAACTCGAAGGTTTCTAGCTGTTTTTGAAGGAGTTATGGTTGATGAGCCTAACTGGATGGTGAAATTTTGATAAAGTGATGGGTTTGTTGAAACCACAAGTAGTTCTGTCTTTGCCAGGTTGAGTTGAAGGTGATTGTCCGTCATCCAACAAGAAATGTCTGTAAGACATGCTGAGATGCGAGCAGCTATTGTCGGATCATCAGGATGGAATGAGAGGTAGAGTTGAATGTCATCAGCATAGCAGTGATATGAAAAGCCATGCTTCTGAATGACAGAACCTAGTGATCCCATGTAGACAGAGAAGAGAAGTGGTCCAAGTACTGAGCCCTGAGGCACCCCAGTAGTTTACACTGTTAAAGAGTTGGATTCTCATGCGAAGCATGGACAAAGTTTCAAAAAACAATTTGGACGTATTTCTGTGTCAAAAATCTTTCTTTCGGGTTTGTACAAGTTTTGGAGAGTTTTTTTTCGATCGTGGCTCTTAATGACGTAAACGAGGGTGGAACTCCTTATATGGGCATTTCTCCTGGAAGAACGCGCACGCATCGACCAGAGCAAGAGCGAAATCGCGCCCCTCAACGTGCTTCATCCGGCGGCAGCGCTGCACAGGACTTGCTCGGGAAGAATGTCGCCAATCCAAAGAAGTGTATTTTTGGTTGTAAGGGAAAGATCAAATTGTTCAGCTTCCTAAAGAACCCAGTGTTATGTAGACAGTGTATACAGTTTGTTTTTCCAGGGCAGCAACGGAGTTTCAGTTTGTTTGTTGAGAACGTTTTATAAACAAGGCCCAGTTCGACGCTGGATTTGCACATCGTTTGATACTGAAAGATGGAGTGGTCCCAGCTATAAAAGATCCCGGTCATGATTCAGAACTGCAGATGGTAAGTGAAACGACATCAAATGTCTGAGTGTTGTTGGCAGTCGGAGCTCAAGTGCTCCTCAATCTTTAGCTCCGCCCACGGCATGCCTCCAGGACCTCGGCTGTTTCCGGAGAGAATTGTAAAGCTGTATCTTTCTTTTATAAATATGATAAAACTAAAGACTTTTTGGAGATATGAAGGATGCAGTACTACTCTATAGGTACTCAAGATTAATATGAGATTGGGTGAAACTGTGTGTGTTATGCCCCCTTTAAATAATCTTGTTTAAAGATTCAAACGTCACTGCGCGTCACTCCCGGATAATCGAAGATGGGCAAAGAGGCGGGAGCTGGTTGTTGAAACCACGCCCACCTAGCTCGATGGTGGTGACAGCAGCGGCAATCCACCTGTCACTCAAGTGGCCACGCCCTTAATTATGCAGAACTTTAACTTTATAATTTAAACGGATGAGTTATAAAAAAAATTTGGGCAAAATTAGCTATATAGACCAAAATAATTTTTTGAACCAGGCTGTAAACATGTTTTTTTCTGCTGTAAAGTTGGGCATTTTAACACGGGGAGCCTATGGGATTGATTCCCTTTTGCAGCCAGCCTCTAGCGGCCAGTTGACGAATTACAGTTTAAGTCACTTCCGTGTTGGCTTCACGAGAGAGAGCGGGAGGTTGCCGCTTGATAAAAAATACAAAGAGAAAGAAATATGTTCATTAAATTTTAGAAAGTAAAGGCTTCCCAAACGGGTTCGTGAGTTTAATGAAAAGCTAATAATGAATTAAATCGTAAAAATGCAAAATAAAAATAAATCATTTTTAAAATATTGCATTACCCCAGGGTTAATGTAAGAACTGCAGTGGTTTTGATAATAATTCTCGCTGTAGTATTGTTGCTGCCGCCGCCGCCGCCATGCCGTGAAGACGCTGTGTGTTTCATTGTGAAAGCAAAACTACTTTGTTTGGTCTTCCAAAAGAGGACACGACTATAAATCAGTGGTTAAGTTGTATTTACAACACTGTTCCAGAACAGTTCAACCCAAATATTCAGATGTGTGCAGCACATTTTATGGAGGACTGTTTACTGATCCTGGTAGAGTAGACTGTAGACTACAATGCCCTGACTCACAGAAGTACGTACGTAAGTAAGTTTTTTATATTTAAAGAATTTGCCACTGACGATTCAAACTCGAGTTTTGAGCAGTGTAGAGTAGCGCTTGTTGTTTGTCATTTCTCCGATCAACACCAATTAAAATAAAACATAATTAAAAAGATGACAATTTCTTTTTATTTATGACACATTTTCATTTACCTGCATGTCATGTGACCAACAGAGAACCGTGAACGTGCAAATGTGTTACTTAATAAATATCTGATTACCTTAAAATCTCAGGGGAGCTTCAAGTACACATATTAGGTGAAAGTGGTTCAGCTGACAAAAAAAGTTTGGGAATCCCTGTAATTGATGCAATGTTGAAATGCTGAGAATTGACTTCTTAAAATTGAAATGATTTCTGTAAATCCAGTGGTCAAATGCTGTGTGGACTCTCAGTTGTCAGTGTAATTATAGCCAGCTGACTAGTGACTGGTCTTTGTGTGAATGTCCACAAAACTGAAAGACTTTCTGAGTGTATATAAGCGGTAGGCTATTTTAGAAAGGAAATTTAAAAGATGAAAAAGAAGAATTTGGGAGAATCAATAAATTATGAATAATTTATTGCTTTTGTGTGAATAATATGTAATAAAAAAAGTAACTGTATTCTGATTACGAGTATTTTAAAATGTACTTTAACAAGTACATTTTGGGAATCTGATTATGCAATCCATATGACATGTAATCAGTTACTACCCAGCACTGTTTGCAGATGTGTGTGGTTTAGACAATGTATTTCACATTAATAACTGTAAGAAGTATATGAGAAAAAGAGGTAATGGGGAGTGGAAGGAGGGGGAATGAAGAGTGAAGAAAACAGATAAAACATAACTATCAGAGTAAAAGAGCAAGAGAGACAGAGTTGAACTAATACCAGCTATACTACAAAACATCACATTCGATTTTCGTAATAGATCCGAACACAAAACAGTTTACGCAGGTCTCGTGGGCTCCGCTGGAGAAAATATGCATACTAATCCCAATTTAGTCTTCCAGCAGAGTTTAACTTGCTTATCTTTGGCTGCACTTGAAACATTTCATGCCAAACCTTGCTGGGCTCGTGCTTAGACACTGGATAAAAACTGCCTTTTGAAATTGGACACAGCTATGATGGCGAGAGTGGTTTATAGTCTCTGTCTCATGAGACGCCAGCTTTCTGTACGCATGTTGACAGAGCGGCTGTCTGGACTAAATTACACCTGGTCTAAAGGGGATTAGTTAAGCAGAGATGGCTGAGCTGCCAGAGATGTCTATCAAAAACAACACAGGCCCAGGAAGAAATCATTTGTATCATTTTTTGTTATTTCTCTGAACACACTTAAGATCAGATGAAGTTTAGATAAAATTGTATAACCAAATTACACAGAGATCCAAGTAGCCTTTGACATTTCTCTTTCCAAAATGGATTAAAATGTTGTCAACCCTGTGACTGTACATTGAAAATGTTTTGGGGTTGAATGTTACGGGGTTGAAAATCAGCACAAGATCGTCTAATAAATATCCAGTGCTAGGTAGATTACTTACAAAGTGTAGTCATTTTCATTACATCATGAAAATTGTAGTTAATAACATAATCTATTTTACTCATTTTAGGTAATGTATTCAGATTACTTTTTAGATTACTTTTTTACCTACTTTGTTTTGAACTTATCATTAAATGTACCATATTGATATGAAAAAGCAAAGAGAAAGAAATTGAATTCTATTATTAGATCAATTTGATTTGATCAACATCATGAAGTGCATTAAATATTGCATTAAGTTTTGAGCAGTGTAGAGTAGCGCTTGTTGTTTGTCATTTCTCCGATCACAAATGCAGACATGGTTTTATGTTTACGCGATGCAATGCGTAAAAAGACAGTATAAGTCATTATAATCCATAATTATGTCCCCACTGGATGCAACAAATGCCTCGTTTATAATGGGTTTTAATGTTTTTGGCCAATCAGAGCACACCTCGCTTTTCAGACCGATGAGCTTTGTAAAACTCGACGCGTTTCAGAAAGGCGGGGCATAGAGGAGAAACAATAATGTACAGTATGTGGAAAATAATGTGTTTTTTGAACCTTAAACCACATAAACACATTTCATTACACCAAATACACAACATAATGTTCTTTTTAGCAACATCATATGACCCCTTTAAATGATTGAAATATTAACTTCCTCAGAGATATTTCAAGTAACTATTTTATGTCAAAGCGGTTTGCCTGACAAAAACATTTGGGAATCCCTGCTCTGCATGAACAAACATTAATAAACGTGAACACAACAATGACATTACACACCCAGAGTCTTCCAAGTTTGAAATATTTTTGTCCAGACTTCCAGAATCAACAGTGAAGGTTCTGAAGGTCACTGGATATGATGACGACATAGTGTTTCACACATCGCCAGTGTTGAGTAACTTGCAAAAAAAAAAATTCATACATGTACTAATTGCTTGAGGGATGCTGTGCAACCCCCAAATTAAGAAGCATGGATTACAGATTTATTTACATGACATTCACATGGCCATTCTATGTCATGAGTTAAAGCTAAACGGTATGGCACACAGTAGGATTTTTGGAAACTTTAACAGAGAAAGAAATTACGGCGTTATGGAGAATCAATAAATTATGAATAACTCACTGCCATTTTATGAATAATATGTAATCATGTAATCCATAAAAAAGTAACTGTAATCTGATTATGAGCATTTTAAAATGTAATATAACCTACATGAACTCAATTTTTGAAATCTGATTTCGTAATCCAGATTACAACTACCCAGCACTGTAATGAAGTTGAACTCGACAGTATATATAGTAAGCAATAAAGACTATAACGTATACAACGTATAAGAACGTTACTTCTATTTGAACCACGTGGTAACAATTTTTGTCACGCCCTTAAATATGATGTCTAGGAATATTGTCACAGTATAACAGGATTGAATAAAAAAGACTTGAATGCAAAGAGTCACACCACCCATGAAACACATGCAATCCAGTACGACTTTTATGACAACATTTTATTTCAAAACAAAAGAACATAGTTAAAGTAAAAAACAATGTAGTCATGATCCAAGTCATTTAGAGAATGATTCATATTCACGATTCCTTTAAAAAGCATATGATTTACCATGGACATATATGTATTTCTCTGCTGTTAATTACCCATAAAACCTTCATCAAAATAGGGTTTGGGAGACATATAAACACAACATTGGCATCATAGTGGCACTTATAACTAATAACTTAGACTCAACAGAAAATGACAAGGGTTCTTTAGAAGCAAAGGACTGTGGAAATTGACACTTTGATGTATTATGACAATATTATATACAACATGTAATTATGAACAAAAACACTCGTATATCAAATGTGGGTTGTAAATAGCTTCTTTGGCAAAAATCATTTCCAATGCGAAAGGCTATTTGTAATCTTCTGCTGTGGTTATTCATGGTGGATAAAAAAGCAGAGGTTATAGAACTCTTGCTGGGAGATCTTCTTTTGGTTCTGCATGATTAACAATCTCAATAATACAAAAAAAAAAACATACAAAAAAAGAAAACCTTATATAAAAAAACAACACAGGGATACATAGATGTATGCATACAGCATGTGTAATGCATGATAAATTGTACTAAATCTTTTAATAATGCACCCATACACCATTACAACTGTGACATGTGCAAAGTAAGGTGATGTTGCTTAGTTTACATACATTTCAGATTTGTCTCTGATGTTTCAAGTCCGTGCCCATAAACACCTTAGTCTCTTCAACATACATCATCCTAAAGGAACAGCCCAAAATGGAAACACTATAAGTTCATCATCATAGAATGATAACAGAATTTCTGTTTTTGGATGAACTATTCCTTTAATTCATTATGGTCTGGTACTTAAATTCAAAGACCAAAAAGCAACATGCCCCCCATCCCGATCAAAGCCACTAAAATCACTATTGCACAAATAAATGGCATCCAAAAAATGTGAGTGAAATGGTTGAATTTTGCAAATACATTTAGTTTTTGAAAGAAAACCTTTTCATCAAGAATGATTCAGACACAGTTGGGTCACATTTACTGCAGGGTACACGCATATTTGTGCGTAAAATCATTGTACAAACATTTTCATGCAGAAATCATGATTCATGAGCATGTTCTCATTAAAAATTCTAAATTAACAGTCAAATTTAGAACTGACTGAAATCACATGTACGCTTCCATAGAGTACATTAGTGCCCGCCCATTTTGTCAGCAGGTTGCATTAGAATTTTTCCCATTCATTTAAATTAAAGGAAAAAATTTAATTTAAAACGATTCATTTAAAGTTGAATAGTTATATAACGTTATATATGTAAATTTTATTGCAACATATTATATATACTGTATATACTGTACATATGTAGTTTTTTGAGAGTGTGGGAGGCCTGACTTGATTATTTTTTGAGTTGCTTCATTGGAGTGAATTTGTACAGCATTATGGGATATTTAGTTGTTTTTTTTACCAAGAATTATGCTATTAAGATAGTTTTAAAAATAAGTTGAATTAATGCGAACAGATGGGTTCAACAAAAGTATATAATATCGATTAACAACCTCGGAGCTCACAGTAGGTCTGTCTTTAAAGGTTAATCAGTTATTGTTAAAAATCAATTTCCCTTTGGAGAATATAGCTATGTTTCCATCCAAAGCTGCGAATTTAACTTATGCACAAAATTGGAATATCGCATAACATATTTGTGAATAAAGCACTGTTTCCATCCAGCGAGACAAAGAGAACAAAATCGTGACTTCCTGATAAACTGGCACCAAATATCACAAAAAAAATAGGTAATTTGCTGCAGTAGGAGAAGCCACTCTGGGTCTTGTTCCATATATAATAAATGAGTGCGCAGACAAAATGCAATAAACGCGGTCATTGTGCAAAGTCACGTGACATTTTTTGATGCACATCGAGTAATTTATTCAGTAAATGTGTTGCCATCATAGTTTATATGCATGTTTTCTTATTGGATAAAAAATGTGTCCGACTCAGTTGAGCGCATAAGTCTTTTTATGCGCATTTTTAGGATTTATGGGCATCTTGGCATTTCCATTCAGCGTTTATTTTATGCAATATCCCAAAATGCGCATAAAAATAAGTGGATGGAAACAGCTAATGAATGGCATTTTAATTTCTGGAACATGATTGTTGCATTCTATTGTACATAAAACCCTTATTTAGAGATGGGTGTGTTTAAGCAATTTAGTAATCAAGGGTATGCAGTCTTTCAACATTAGAAAGTTAAAATCCAATTCATGTGCATAGTTTTAAATCTGGCAGAATTTTTTCCTGTGCGCACAAGTGTAACCCACGCAATTTTTAGTAAATGAGACCCAATGTTTAGTTTTGCCTTTTTAATAAAGACCTGTATATGGTGAAGCTAGTCAAAATGTGCATATATTTTCTCAATTGCTCTGAATCAGAAAGTTCCCGAAAAGTTTCATCTTTCCTCTATTGTGGAAATCTCCTTTATGAGATGGTCCCATGTGCATGCAATTGTAAATCAGCCACCAATCCATTAATGGAACCAGCCACTTCCATTCTCAAAGCTTGGTTAAACTCACAAATGGCGTCTGCTGACAAACTCGAATGTAAATTTTCCGTTTCTTTGCAATGCCTGGTGTGTGATTCTGAGTGTTGCTCCCTGTAGAGTTTCATGGTGGCTTGTATTCCATTTCATTGTTCTTTCACAGAAGCAAATGCCCTTGATGCCACAGGTGATCTTTGTATCGAGTTGTATTGCGTTAGGCCACACAGCAACGGAATCTTGAGGAGGATATGGTAAATGTATATTTCCTGTTTACTTCCAGTCCTTGTAGTAGTCCACTCAAATGTGCCACATTACACACAAGGTCGTGGAGGTGGGCGATCTGGAGGAGGAGCTCTTCCTGGAGGCGGGGCTTGAGGAGGCGGAGGCAGGGAGGCAGGAGGAGATGGTGGAAGAGAGGGCAGAGATGTGGGCAGAGAAAAGTAGAGAGTGTTAGGAGACGAGGACCAGACAGGGGGTGGAGAATAGGATGGAGGAGGAGTGATGGGTGGAGACGGGTTGATGGTGTGAGGTGGGGGCGTAGAAGGCGCCGAAGGAAAGCCGGAGGACAGGGAGGCGGGTGGACTGTGTGGAGGAGGGGGCAGCTGGCCCTGAGGAGGGGGTGGGCTGAGGGTGCATGGAGGGGTGTAGATGGGTGAAGAATGGTGGTTGTAGGATGGATAGCGTGGAGAGGGACTAGACTTGATGCGAGTGAAGTTCATACAGCGACCCTGAGAGAGAAAGAGAAGACAGAACAAATTATTTCAAATGTAAAAATTTCTAACGAAAATGTGGTGTGGTGATTACCTGTTGTCAAGGTGCTGCCATGTGGCAACTGACATGTTTTGAGGTTTTTTTTTACCATGTTGCCATGAAATTGCTAGGGTGTTCTAGGTAGTTGTCAAGTAATTTACATGGAGTGGGTTCTGTGGGTGGCTGCCAAGGTGTTGTTATGCATGTTTTGAGTTTTTACCATGTTGCCATGAAGTTGCTAGGGATTTGGCATTGTTGCCAAGATGTTGCTATGTTGTTAGGTTGCTGTGGGTGGTTGTCAGGGTGTTGCTATACAGTGATTAACATGTTATGAGGGTTTTTAGCAGGTTGGTTGGTTGCCAAGGTGTTGCTGTGTTGTGGCTAACTTGTTTTGAGTTTTTTTTTTTACCATGTTACCATGAAGTTGATATGCGATATGGGTGGCTGTCATGATGTTGCTATACGGTGGATAACATTGTTCTGAATAGTTTCTAGCATGTTGCCATGCAGTTGTTAGGCTGCTGTGGGTGGTTGCCAGGGTGTTTCTTTTTTCTTTTTTAGATGTATTTTTTTGGGCAATTTTGCCTTTATTGGGAGAGAGAGGGGGACGGGACTGGGAAAGGACCACGAGACAGGACTCGAACTCGGGACACACAAAGTGCAATGGCGCTATATGTTGGTGCACTGCCCACGGACTATCGGCACTTGCCAAGGTGTTACTATACAGTGATTAACATGTTCTGAGTGTTTTTAGCATGTTGCCATGAAGTTGGTAGGGTGTTCTGGGTAGTTGTCAGTGTGCTAGTGGTTGGCAGGGTGTTGCTAGGCAGTGTTATTGTGTTCTTCAGGAGTTTTAGCAGGCTGCTATGCGTTTGCTAAGGTGTTATGGCTAGTTCTAAGAGTGCTGCTTTATAAAGTATGCAGTCGCTAACATGTTGCAGTTGCTAAGGTGTTCTTCTGTGCTAAAACATTGCTATGTAGTTCATAACATGTTCCGAGTGATGTTTAGCATGTTCCCATGTAGGGTGCTCTGGGTGGTTGTCAGGGGTTGCTGTGAGGTTCTGAGTCTCTGTGTCTTTGTTCACATTGCACACAAATTCAATTTCAGAGTCGTTTTTAAGGACTGACTGTCTGCGATGGCAACAATGTAAGCATCAGCACAAAAACATTTTTTTTTTTACTTGGATTTCAGATTGATTACGAAGAAAAAAAAAGTGAATCAAATACGTCAACTATATTTTTGCTGGGAATTAGTAAATTGAGTTGATATTTAAAGGTGTAGTATGTAATATTGACAGCTAGTGGTTGACATGGGTACTAGAGTACAAATTCAAAATATTGGAGAGAGTTTTGCTTGTTTTTTTCCCATCATGTAGCTCAACGTGGCAGATGAGAAATGTGTGTTATGTTAATTGACTCCAAGTCTGATGAAGTGAATATGCCAGGAATATTAGTCTTAAATCTCCAAATGCATGTTGGGAAATGGGCAGCAACCATGATGGACTTTAGCGTCAATAAATAACATGACAAACGTACACCCAGAGGCAGACTGCAGTGCTGAGAGGCGTGCTGGTCTTTCTGTCTGCTGTAGATGTAGGAAGCTATAAATGCCAGACAAGTTTTAATGATACACAGAGGAAAGGCTAGTTGTTGGTAGTTTACTAGAAACACTTATGGAAAATTAGAGAACTCTCTGTCCCAATTTCCTGTCAACTAATGAAGAACTCCTTCGCTGGCCCCAGGAAAGACACACACACACACGCACTGTAAGAGTTCATGCAGTTAAGAGCTTTCAATATGTATTGTAATTAAGAACATCAAAGGCTGAAAGGATTTGGTATGTATAGCTCTGTAAGACAAAATAAGGTTACAGAGACCAACTATTCATAGAAAAACAAATGGAACAGAAGACCTGGTTTATGGTTTCGTTTGAGTTAAAAGAGCCAATCACATGATTTGGTTGCCTTGGAATGTGCATGAATAATAGTTGGTCCTGTCAGGAATCAGTGGCTAAATAATTTAGGCTAAATAACCTTCTTTTTTATGCATAACTGTGTTGCCATATTTTATTTGTAATTTGACATATTAATATATACTCTTGACAAAAAGTTACAGCGATGTCAGTGTTTCAGTAGATGAGGTGAATTTTCATTTTATGCCAACTTCAAAGGGACTTTGGAAGTTAAGATAACACTTTTAATCAAACCATTATAAACACAATATAATTGTACATAATTATAATAAATTGGCAACCTGTCAACTTTAAAAAAAAGTGTAGAAAATGCTTCAAATATTTTAAATACAGGTTCTGCTGAGATATTTTAATTGTTAAAAATTGTTTTGTGTGTTGAATTACGGTCTGCAGAGACAGACAATTGAAACTTAAGATCAGTTTTTAACCGAATTTTGCATATTCTTTTTGGGGGTTTTTTCAGTTCATTATGATTTTAATACATTTTAGTGTTTAATTTTAGGGACATTATTGATTACTTTTATATGATAAACAATTTTTTGTAGGGTGCATTATGAAATCTAGGGCCTGAAGCAAAACCAACCGAGAACCAGCCCTTTACTCCATCTCTTCCTTCATCTGAATTAGCTTTATGTCAGGTTTTTTTTGCCCCCATTTAGTCTGTCTTCACCTATAAGCACAAATAAAGGGAATGTCAGCTCATATACGTGGTTTATTTTACCTCATCTGGCATCCTGATATTTTAAATGACCAAATAAATTAACACACTTTCTACATTATGAAAACTGGTCAAATTCAAAAGCTTCTCTCAAAAGATAACACAGCGAAATTCCTAATATTAATTCCAAATAGCATCCATGTTTTTCTATTAAACCAACAACAAAAATTGTGTAAGTGCTTTTATTCTGCAAACACAATTACAAACAATAGTTGAGATCCACGTTTGGATTTAGTTTAACATGGACTGGCTGTATTACACTTTCATTTGAGCAGAATATCTCAATGGAAATCGCTAAACTCCAAATGTAGATGTTTTTTTCTTTTTTTTAGCTCATCAGCACTTCTTCTGCAGGGTGGAGGGAGCAAATACACGCTTGCCAGGTTGTAAAGATAAAAACATGTAAAACACAGGGCAGAAAATGTGTCCTTTTAAGGGAAATGCTCTGATAGGGACTCTTGACATCTGGCAACCCCAAGCATTAAAACTCAAGGAGGTCTATTTTTTTCTCCTCTTTTGCTGAAGAAAATATATAGAGCTTTTGGATATAGAGCGTTTTATAGTCTAATCATGGGAAACACTGTATGGTGTATATATTTAGTCATAGTATCATTTTGTCATATTTTTCCGAACACTGTTGCTTTGGTTGTGCTTTCATTTCAGAAGGTTCATCTAATCTAGCAGACGCATGCAAACTTCTCTCTGTCTGCACACTGTCTCTCTCAGAATTAGTCGGGACAGCAGCCAACTCTAGTTTCTTTTTAATTTTACAGTCGCCAGACCCTACAGTTTTAATAAGAACCATGTCTCCAACTCATACCGCCTTCTGTAACTGCTTAAATCAAAATTCCTCTTCCTCTGTTAAATGTCTGGTCTTCATTCCCAGGCTTTTGTCTTCTGCTCAGCTCAAACTGTCTTATTGTCATCACTCACTCAACTTCAGAGTTCACAGAAAAATGACAAATCAAAAACCTAATTATACCTTCCTGTTGAAAAGGAAGTATTGATGTTATTTTATCAGTGCACATGTTAGACATATGTGCAGACAACAGGATAAGATTTATGCATACTGCATCCACCACAATATATATGCCACCATCTTTGGTATATATACAACTCTGCATTAAAACAGGCTTAAGCCGGAATCAGTAACTTTCAGAGAAAAAATATTTCCATTATCTAAAATATAAATGAAAACAGGAGTTTAAAAAAAAAGAAAAAAAAAAAAAAAAAAAAATATATATATATATATACACACACACACACACACACAGAGATTAACTATTACAATTTAAACTAATATTGAAAATAAATAAATTAAAGGGGACAATTTTTTTTTCAAGGGTACGATAACCCTGACAGGGACATACTGATCTTAAATGTCAATGGTCTACAATGTAAATGGGCAGTTTAAATCTGGAAGTTATTATGCATCACTGTACAGCTCAGAAAAATATCATCTGCTTGTAATTAGCAACAGATCCATGCTGCTCAATGATTTTATGTATATGTAACATCATCTTGACCACACTGACTAGTTGGACAAGCATTTGGCAGCAACTTGCATTAAAGCTAGTTAATTTCCCTTTTTGTTTTCTTTTTTGAAAACGAAAGATGTCTTGATCCACTCAAAGCTCGACAGACATTTACACAGTTGCTATGCAAACCAAAAGACACA
The DNA here is from genome assembly GCF_001515645.1 of Sinocyclocheilus grahami. Classification (NCBI taxonomy): domain Eukaryota; kingdom Metazoa; phylum Chordata; class Actinopteri; order Cypriniformes; family Cyprinidae; genus Sinocyclocheilus; species Sinocyclocheilus grahami. The sequence continues at coordinate 641,031 of NW_015506010.1, read as the reverse complement.
ACCACCGAACTCACGTCACGCTAAGAATCTGGGTCAGACCCACCAATGCTAGAAATTCCAATCGACTGACACACATTCAGAGTGCTGACTGTGTGCTTTGACTAAATTTACTGGGTAACACTTAAAGTTTCAGTTGTTAACATTAGTTAACATGAACTAACAATTAAAAATACTTCTAACGGATTTATTAATCTTATTTAATGTTTATTTCAACGTTTATTAGTATTTATACATGCATGCAAATAAACGTCAGTATCAATTTAGTCCATGACTGATATTCTATGTCATTTTGGTCTTTGCTGCATGATGCATATCATTTGTTCTGGCTTCCTTAATGTTTGTCAAACAAATATTTTTGTCAGTAATTGTGTTAATGTAACATTGGATATGCATACAGTTTTCAGAGCAAACAGTCCACACATGGGAGTGTTTTGGTAAAGTGAGAGAAGTGCATACTTCCTACATGAAAGATTACAATAGCTTTCAACAAAATGTTAAACAGTTAACTTGGACTCCCTCTACATCCTGTGCCACATTATATAAGCCAAATATTTTAAAGCTGGCTTCAGATACTGGAATCTTCTGATGGGTTTGCCAGACAACAACATCCCTATCCGGCAGCATAGCTGTCTGTGTTTGCTTTACGGCTCACAGCTGTTTTGGTGTAATGCTCCACATATGCACTTTTATCATCATGTTAATTACCACCAACTGCACCAAAAGCACAAACCTAGAAAATATAATTTGGAAAGGAACTCTAACAACATTTTGGAATATTTTGGCTTTTTTAGTGATTTGAGCTACATGATATATAGTTTTTGGACATGATTCCACGGGAACACCATGTGTTCTGGACACGCTCACTGGTTGTGTTATTTTTCTGTTTGGTACTGTGAAGCTGCTTTGAAACAAACTCTTGTGTATAGAAATAAAGGTGACTTGATTTGGCTTGACCTGACTGCCACTGTATCTGTTCATAAGGGCTGTGACCACACAGTCATCCAGGTCACTGAACTATTTATCTTGGAGCATCTGGCTGTGTTTTGAAGTTTCGGCATGCGTCCAAGTGGCTTCATGTGTTGCGGTGAAATGGTAATAACCTCATAGTGTGATGTCATCAGACTCTCTAACTGCTGAGGGTGTCGCCTCCCTGATGCTGTTAATTACTATACTAAATTTGGTTGTTCTCTCGTAAAGCAATTGTTTCATCTTCCTGATATACAAGTCTAGAATATATTGTTTCTGCCCATTGGTCTGCTTTCTTTGTTAAACCTTTTACGCCCAGGTTTCCTTTAAGCTTCTTTCCTGAGTCTGTTTGCTTGTCAGTTGTGTTAAGTATCAATGTGCATATCATTCTATGATGCAAGTGCTATTTTTTTGACATCACTCAGCAAATATCTGATTCAACTCCATCTTACCTGCAGATACATGGTGCTGCAGGATTGGTTGTGATGTTGTGCAATCTGTGAAGCTTCTCTTTAAGAGGAGTAGGTCCAAAGTTGAAGCCAAATGTGACTCACAGTTTGACCCTCCAAACGTACAGCAGGATTTGACATTTAGCGCTACTAAGCGAGCTCCTTAGAGAAAATGAGGGTGTGGGTGTTGAGTTTTACAGTGTGCTTCAGTTATAAATGACACCACCCACTTCACATGGTGTTACGTCCAAACGGATCTGTTGACACTGGACCATATCTATTTATTTTGGTTAAAAAAAACTGCACTTTTGAAGTGGAGAAAATTACCACCATCTTGGCTGCTCTTCGTACAAGCAGGAGAAATCAACTTATTGGCAGTGCACTGTAAGAACAAGATGCATCACATTGTACAATCTAGATTTGATGCAACTAGAGTTTCTAACTTTCTGAAGAAAATGTAAGTGCTGCATGCATTTGCAAAAAGTTGATGCTAGACTGTTGCTATGTGGTATTCTGGTGTTTTGAGTGTTTTTAAGCACTAAGGCTACAAAGATTTTTTTTTGTAAAAAGTTAAAAAGTTTTGTAAAAAAAAGTTTGTCCGCCAATGCTGCATTTATTTAAAGAGCAGGTCATATGATATTTTAAAGTGTCCTAATATTGTGTTGGAGTCCCCATACAACAGGTTTAAATGCATCTAAGGTCAGAAAACATTGTAATTTTTTCAGAATATACATTTAATATTAGAATCATTTTCCAATGATTTCGAAACGATTTGTTCAAAGCAGTTCTGAGCTTAAGGTCTGTAAACCCCTCCCTTCTATAAACCTAATCTGCTCTGATTGGTCAGATGGCCAAGTCTGTTGTGATTGGTCTTTCCATATACAATGCGTGTTGGTAACGAAACGCCCATTACCATAATTTTTTTTTGCTCTGGAGTGTTACTTGCAAACAAAGATGCTATAAAGTTACAAAAATGGCATCGGTATGACCTTATCAATACGAGCCCGAGACCGAGGATGATACCAATGCAGTCGCTCAACTGGAAACTCCATCGCAAGCACGACTTGATCAGGACGTTTCTCAGTGGTAAGTTGAAACTTTGTATGTGGTACTTTACGTGATGTCACAGCAGTTTTATTGCAGTCATTATTATTATTTACTTATTTGAGGTGCACGTGTGGGAACTGTGTTAGAATGCCCAGTGAGGCTGAAAACACAGCGTCTTCTCGACATGATGTAAATACACTAACTAGCGGAAGTGTTTGTGGGTAGGTCAGAGTGTTCGTATTTCATGGGCAGGCGGGGATTATGTAAATGTGTTACGTTGTGATGTATATAGATAACAGGCAGAAGATTCGAAAATATGATGACTCGTTAAGGCGGTTTAGAGTCGACTCTTTCTTTTGAGAGACAATATCTTTATTTATCATGGACTTTTTTGATTAACAAATTTGCAGACTGTTTACATTGAAAGATAGCTACGTTACTGCACATAACTGCAAAAAATATATTTTTTGAAAACCCATATGACCTGCTCTTTAATCAAAAATACAACAAACACAATAATATTCTGAAATATTTTTACAATTTCAAATAACTCTTTTCTATTTGAATATATTTTAAAATGTTATTTATTCCTGTGATGTAAAGCTGAATTTTCAGCATTATTACTCCAGTCTTCAGTGTCACATGATCCTTCAGAAATCATTCTAATATGCTGATTTGCTGCTAAAAAATATTTGTTATTATCAGTGCTGTGCTTATTATTATTATCATTATTATTATTATAAACCAGAATAAATATATTTTGAATTGTTGTGACTTTTTTATGTCTTTATTCACATTCAATCAATTTAATATGCCCCTGCTGAATAATATAATTAATAATAAAAAAAAATGTTTTAAAGGTAGGTGGTAAGGCGTTTTTGGTATCAGTTACCAGTGTACTATTTTTTAAATTAGGCCTGACTATGTCCTGACTTTTCAGAAGATCTCCAACAGTTCAAACTAAATGTAATTGTATCACGTCTAGTCTGTGTGTGTTTTAGTTCCCTTTCAATCAGTCACTTTCTACGTTACGTCAGTCGTGACTGACGAATTGGGATCTCGCCCGAGAGCCCAATCACCTTCGAGTGTTAACTAAACAAGCCAATGACAGTTGGCGTGCGTGTTTCGCCACGCGCACCCCGCCCCGCAGCGCGCGTATAAAAGGAGAGCGCGTGCAAACGCATATCAGCTTTTCGCTTCGGAGCCGAGCCTTCTACAGGACGAATCTCCGCGAGTGTTCGGAAAACGGCTGGCGTTGGTGTTACGGCGTGTCAGCGGGGGTTGCCATCCAGGCTGCTGAAACCTCGGCGAGCTGCAGCTTCCATTCTGCGGTCTCGCCGCGACCTCCCCTGGGAACTTCATTGCACTCTCTAAAAGAGTGTTTTTCCTTTCTAAAAGAGCAAATTCTAAAAGAGCTCCACGAGCGACGGGCGTCTTTTTAAAGATGGCTTCCCGTTCGTGCGTTTCTGGATGTGGTCGCTTCCTGGCTGCATCTGATGGTTATGATCGCTGCATTGGAAGGCACCTTTTTCTGCCCGAAACAGACTTGGTGCCCCCTCCAGTCGAGCGCGCTATTGCGATACAGCTCTGCCCGCAAAGCACCGCCGCCTGGAGAGGTAGTTCACGCCTTCCATCCAGGGCCTGTAAGTTCTCGTCCGCTCTGACGGCTAAGGCTTACAGTGCTGCTGGACAGGCCGCTTCCGCCCTGCACGCCATGTCCACCAGGCCAAGGCATTGAAGCAGTTGCATGAGGGTGGTGCTGACCCAGGTGTGCTGCAGGAACTGCGCACGGCGACGGACCTCACGCTTAGGGTGACGAAAGTCACGGCGTGGGCCCTGGGTCAGACGATGTCCACATTGGTGGTCCAGGAGCGCCACCTATGGCTGACCTTGGCGGATATGAGGGAGGCCGACAAGCATCGCTTCCTGGACTCCCCGATCTCCCAGGCCGGCTTATTCGGTGAAGCGGTGGAGGGCTTTGCCCAACAGTTCTCCACCGCGCAGAAGCAGACGGAGGCATTTTGACACATCCTGCTGTCTGCACCCCACCGCCGGCTGCAGCCCCTCTGTCTGTTCGTCGCCGAGGGCGCCCTCCTGCGGCCTCCACCTCCGCTCCGGCACGGCCACAACAGCAGCCTTCACAACGGCTGCAGCGTGGAGCTGGCCGCAGGAAACCGGCGCAGCCTGCCTCCGCCCCTGCCAAGCCCGTGAAGCGCCAGAGTAGGCAGCGTCCCTGAGACGGGCGACCCGGAGCACTTGGATCCTGCTCTTCAGGAGATGTGACCGCACCGCTCCTTCCCCTGGAGGAGGGCCGTGTGGAGAATCTTTTGTTCCCGTTTGTTTTTGTTCCGCCCAAAACTTCAATAAAAGAGCAGTTTCATTTGCCTCCGGGTCCCAAGAGGGCGAGGATGGCGGTGCACGGGACCCAGTCTCTACACGGCCGTCCCCCTCTCCTTTCGCCTATGGGCAGCAGGGTCCGGTTCAGGGACGCTATGCCTCCTCACGAGCCCCCTGCCCAGCTGTGGAGCCAGGTAAGTGGCGCGCCGCGCACTCAGACCCCACCCTGGGACGCATGGCCTCCCGGGTTGGGTCCTGAAATAGGAATTATTCAATTTCCCTGTCAAACTCCACATATTCGAAGACTAAACCAAACAGGTAAATAAGAGATTCCTATTAATGATCTGCTTTTAGACTCCATGCAGAAGAGGCATCATCGGAACGCAAAAAAGAAAGCAGAAATGGAGAAGAAGAGAAGAAATGACCGGACAAGAGACGATGGAAATGCTCTTAATGGCTAAGGAGCTTCTTCGGATAATTCGTCAACATGAACGTATAAATAAACAGTTGATGAAAAGGGTTAAACAATTTATTGAAGTTAATGAGTTTAATTTGAAGATGGAAACTTTGCGAAGTGAGGTTGACTGTTTGAGGATTCAAAGAGCCAGCGCCACTTCTAAGAGTATAAATGGTTAAACTGACATCCTGTCAAAAAACGAGAGCAGGTGTCACTATCTGGGTTAACAGTTAAAGAATGGAAAATGTTAAGGTGTGAAAACCTGCTCGCATATTTTGAAAAGGTGTTGCTGCATTGTAGAATAGATGCATAATTGTGGGTAGCATAAAAAGGTCAGACATCCTGTGTTAGCGAATCGGGCAGAGTCTAGACAGGGCTTTCTTCTGTGCAGACCAGCGGTTCTTAAAGTGATCGGGGGTCTGAGAAATAATTTGCTATAGCCTAAAGTATTTCCAGACTGTAAAGTCGCTTTATTTTATCATGATACATAGGCCTACTGTGATTTATTCCAAAGTGACTTATATGATGCATTTAATGTAAAATAGTCTAAATGAAGCCTTTTAAAAGACGAGTATTCCCCGTGGTTTATGTTTGTGGCATGCGCCAGAAAGATGCTCAAGGAGACCGAGACGCGCTAAAGCAGCGCATTCTGTTGTTCTCTTTATTTTTCAAAGGCATGACATTTTGTAGTTATTTTGAACGTTACACAATTAAAAATATACATTTTACCATACGACTATAAATGACAGAGTATTAAGTTATTTCCCCTCGATGGGGAAAAAATCCAAGTGAACATCAATCAGTACTCAATATTAATGTAAACTGCTTTAAATATGACTGCTGCTTATTTCCTGTGCACTTCAATACTGGTCTGCGCTTGACTGTAGTCGCGTCTGTCTGCTTATTGAGTTTATTTAACCCAACGCAATTTATTGGACCTGTGTGAACTAGAGTCACTACTCACCTTAATGTTGTTCTAAAGGCTTATTACTTAATAACACAAACATGTCCTGCTCGCACTTACCAATTTAACGGCAGAGAACGGTGACTTTAGTTTTTTTTTTTTTTTGAAGCGGATGCATATCTGTCGTAAAATAATCCTATGCATCTCGTGGCGTATATTCAAAGCATTCTGAAGGTATACTGAGGGTTTGGTGAGAAACAAACCGTTGCAGTGCGAGTGCGCAGCAGCTCAACAAGTGCACAAGTGCACATCCTTTTGCGATATCAATTATAATAAATTTTAATAAAGCACAAGACTACATTATATAACTCGGCTATTTAATTCACAACGGCTGCAGCGTGGAGCTGGCCGCAGGAAACCGGCGCAGCCTGCCTCCGCCCCTGCCAAGCCCGTGAAGCGCCAGAGTAGGCAGCGTCCCTGAGACGGGCGACCCGGAGCACTTGGATCCTGCTCTTCAGGAGATGTGACCGCACCGCTCCTTCCCCTGGAGGAGGGCCGTGTGGAGAATCTTTTGTTCCCGTTTGTTTTTGTTCCGCCCAAAACTTCAATAAAAGAGCAGTTTCATTTGCCTCCGGGTCCCAAGAGGGCGAGGATGGCGGTGCACGGGACCCAGTCTCTACACGGCCGTCCCCCTCTCCTTTCGCCTATGGGCAGCAGGGTCCGGTTCAGGGACGCTATGCCTCCTCACGAGCCCCCTGCCCAGCTGTGGAGCCAGGTAAGTGGCGCGCCGCGCACTCAGACCCCACCCTGGGACGCATGGCCTCCCGGGTTGGGTCCTGAAATAGGAATTATTCAATTTCCCTGTCAAACTCCACATATTCGAAGACTAAACCAAACAGGTAAATAAGAGATTCCTATTAATGATCTGCTTTTAGACTCCATGCAGAAGAGGCATCATCGGAACGCAAAAAAGAAAGCAGAAATGGAGAAGAAGAGAAGCAAAAGTGACCGGACAAGAGATGATGGACATGCTCTTAATGGCTAAGGAGCTTCTTCGGATAATTCGTCAACATGAACGTATAAATAAACGGTTGATGAAAAGGGTTAAACAATTTATTGAAGTTAATGAGTTTAATTTGAAGATGGAAACTTTGCGAAGTGAGGTTGACTGTTTGAGGATTCAAAGAGCCAGCGCCACTTCTAAGAGTATAAATGGTTAAACTGACATCCTGTCAAAAAACGAGAGCAGGTGTCACTATCTGGGTTAACAGTTAAAGAATGGAAAATGTTAAGGTGTGAAAACCTGCTCGCATATTTTTGCAAAGGTGTTGCTGCATTGTAGAATAGATGCATAATTGTGGGTAGCATAAAAAGGTCAGACATCCTGTGTTAGCGAATCGGAGATAAACTTTGTTTGAAGCTCTCCGCATATATTTTTTTAGATGTACGCACGTGTATATGCTGTGCTTAGTGTGATGGTGTAATGGAATTGCAACTCGCTGAAACAAGGGGTGTGACCAAGTGTTTTATGTGTCTTGCACTTATCCAATGGAGTGTTTGAATAGATGCTTTGCAGGAGAGGAATTGTGTAACGCCCTCTCCTACATAATCAAGCGCTTTATGAATCTGCAAGGCCGAGAAACGGGTGATGACTATACGCTGTTATTTTCTTGAATTTTGCTTATGAGTTATTGTTTTTAATAAAGCGAAACCTTATTGTTTTTTAATAAAGCGAAACCATTTGTATATGGTAATTCGATAAACTTTCTTTTAATCAAGTCTCTGATTACTTTATTAAGGGTAACACATTATCTGAATTTAGTTCATAAATCTCCAGTGCGGACCTCATAGTGGTGAAAACCCTGCTGAGCCGGTCAGGACATTTCGCTGAGGACCTCGGAACTTACATTACACTTCCCATTAATGAGAGGTAAGGGCTGTATTTGCTTATGACAGCTACAGGTGGGGGGCAAAGTGTATGTATGAGGTTTACTGGTTCATTAAGTGCGGAATTTATACAACATGGCGCCCAACGTGTGAGGCCCGAGAAAAGGAGTAGAAAAATTCAAGGATAATAGAGAACGTGTAGTAACCCAGAAAGTCCTTGCAGATCACGACCACAATGGTAGTCCAGAAGGACTGTTGTCTTTTTCGCGCGCACAGGCTTAAGTAAAGACCTGAGAAATAAAGACAAAGGGCTCAATGAATTCTCAGAGGAGAATGAGTCCTTTTTGAGTGTAAAGTTAAATCAAGAGCGGATTCAAAAGTGAAAGTGAATTATAATGGGGCAAATGACAACGGTCAGACTCATCGCTCAAGATCTAGCTGGAAGATTAGACTGGATTAATCCCACACAGTGCAGATGTGGGTCTGGTCAAATTCCGTGGCACGAGATAAGGATGATGGCTTCAGTAGTGAATTTTCGAATATATGAGGGAGCGGAAATCCCACCCTTTATCTATTATAATAAAGGGGGAAGGGATGGATATCCCAAAGTTAGGGTGTTTGACGAATTTGGGTCAGAAATCAGAAATATTCCCACCAGAAGTTGGGATGACCTCGAAGAAGTTGATATGGGGAAGGATCCGAGCGCGGATCCTTAGCTCCCAATTTTATTCCCCATAGAGAAGGGAATAGAAGCACCTTAGATCCAAGTACTCCACAGCCGGAAAATCCCGAAAGCCCAGATGATGAGTTTTCATCAGAAGGTGAAGAACCGCTTAGGATATATTTCGGCAAAGGCAGGAATTTAATTATCCTTAAGGAAGGGCGGTTAGAAATAGAGGAAGAAGCAAGTGTTTTAGTGAATGCGGCCAACACCAAACTCCGGCATGGAGAGGGGGTGGCAGGTGCCTTTCGAAAGCACGCAGGGCAGAGGTTTCAGGATGAGTCAGATCGAATATTAGAGCGCAGGAAAAATCCCATAAGGACAGGCGATGCAGTTTTGCAGAAAAAAGGGGGCCCGAATGGTAATCCAGTAATTCATGCAATAGGCCATAGAAAGGGTCAGAAAGGCGACATAGCGGAAGAACTGACAGCGATTCTCACTTTGGACACCTTAATAGATAATATATGTAAGCTGGCCAGAGATAATAAATATCGTGCAGTAGCTATGCCCATTATTTCAGGAGGGAATTTTGGGTTTAATGAAGTCACAATGGGAGCAGCTCTAGTGAATGCATTACTAAGGAAAACAGATCGAACCGAATGGCCTAAGGCGTGGATAATTTGCCACCCAGATCCCATGGTCCTAGAAAATGTAACTACGAGAGTAAACCAGGATCAGGATGCAGGAGAAGGGAGGTCGAGCCAGGGAACTGGTATTATACAGAGGCCGATAAATCCAGGGGCCGAGGTGCCCGAGGAAGGTTCAGATCCCGAATGGCCCAAGCTGAGGCGAACGAGAACAGCTAGGGGTAGAAAAGACAGGGTAGAAAAGACAGGGTAGAAAACCCGTTCCCCAGGTTAAAACTGGGAAGGAGTTATGAGACCTTTCGATTAGGAAAAGGCTTTTATAAACCAACACATGCCGCGAGCAGGAAAAGAGAGACGGCTTTAGACAGAATAAATAAATGGGATGAGGAATATGCTCCAGGAATAACCTGCGGACAAGTTTGGTCCATTTTGAACGGAGGGAATGCAGTTCAGATTTTAGCAGACACCTCACTAACACAGCGGGCTAAGAGAGCAATATTAGCTCAAAAAGATTTGACAAGTCAGGCCGCGCTGGAGAGAATAATTAGAAGCGCGGTTGGTAATGATTTATTCGAAGAATATTATTCTTATGTAGGACCAGAAAGTGACAGCGCTGACAGCGACTTGGAGGAGAATCAGGAAGATTCAGATTATGAACAGTTAGTGGTGGAAAGAACGGTGAGAAATGTGACACCTGTCCCTGTCAGAGCGGCACGAGCGCCGAGAAGGCTCCGTTTCAGAGACAGGTCTCCGGAGTCAGACGTTCAGCCAGAGAGGGAGATTCAGCCAGAGAGGGAAATTAATCAACCTGTGGAGTTTAATGCATTAAATCAACATTTGGAGGCATTGCATTTAGGGACACCAGGACAGAGAAGACCCATGATTCCTATAAATCAAGCGAGTTCCCCTGGGCAAACAGAAATTAATTCGAGGGAATCCAGAGTTACTCTAGAAGAATTAATGAAAAAAGATCAGGAAATGAAGCTTTTGAAAAAGGCCAAGTTGAAGAATACCACAGTGAAAGGAAAAGTCAGAGAGCTGGTTC
>NW_015506010.1:620383-630299 GCF_001515645.1 Sinocyclocheilus grahami | reverse complement strand
TCGAGGGGATCTTGAAACATATTTTTCAGGGAGTAAAAAGAAATGCTCTGGTGGGGGCTAAATAATTTCTCCTTTATGGTCCCGAGACTTCCCCAGAAGAATTCGAGAAGGATTTAATTCGATATGACAGGAAAACTGAAATAATTCAGACAGACAGGGAAAAATCGAATAATAAACCACCGCGGCAGAAGGACCCGCCCAGGCGGTCAAGCCGCGAAAGAAGGCCATATAATCGCCATGAGAGGGAGGGCAGACCCTTCCCCCGCACAGAGCGCAGAGCAGATGAAAAGTGGAAAAAGGGGCCAGAGAGGGCAGAAAGAAACAGTCCTAAAAATACATCGCAGTGAGAGAGGCGATTCAGGGATCAGTCGAGACCTAGAACGAATCGAAATGATAGTAATAGGGAAAAAGGGAATTACATAACCCCCGAAAAATGGAACAAATTAAGCGCTGAAGAAAGAGCGCGGATCGTAACAGAAAGGGGAAAAAGCAGGCCTGAGACTAAAATAGGCAGAGTCAAAATACAAGACAAGCAGGAAAGAGGCCCTGTAGAGACAGAGGAAGTGCAAACCAAAAGAAAGAGAAACAAAAAGAAAGACCCGGAAATTAAGGAAGAATAGCAGGTTTCGGCTCCCCTCAAGAAAGTCCCGTTAAAAACAAAAAAAATTGACCAGCAATTATACAAGACGTATGATGATACTTCATTTATCGTGGATACAGGTGCTCAAATGACCGTCATCAAACCGACAGAGAAACACAACGAATTTGTAGAAGTAATTACAATAGAAGATTTTGAAGGAAATTCCAGAAACAAAGAGGTTTGGAGGAAGAAAAAAATAAATGTAGTTCATGGAAGTGAAAACCTCCTGTGCCCGGATGACTTAATCAAAATTGGCAGGCTGGGAGTTGTTGATCAAAATAAAGAAATAGAAAGGCTAGTAAGAGAATCAGAATTGAGCAATAAAGGGGAGCTGGAAAAAATACTGAGAAAATATACGAATAGTTATTCGAAAAGCAAGAATGACTGCGGCAAGGTCCAATCACAATATGAACATGTGATTCAAGGAGGAATTCCCCCTCCTCAGAGACAATATAAAATTAACAGCTTAGCAGAAAAAGAAATTGCCGAGACAATTAAAGAGCTGACGGAGCAAGGAATTGTCAGGAAGCTGTCAAAAGGCGAATTGTCGCCGACGAACGCTCCGTTGCAGGCCGTGCCGAAACCCGACGGCTCATGGAGATTAGTTACTAATTATAAGGCCCTGAATAAAGTTACTGTACCTGATAATAGATATTTAATTAACTGCGGTGAAGTGAGTGCAGAAATAGGCAAAGAGAAAAAACTGGCTGTCAAAAATTTATCTAGCTAATGGCAAAAAGATGGAAATAGGAAAACATGAAGTAGATTTTCTAGGATTTAAACTGGGTAGAGACACAAAGGCCCTAACGACGAGTACTAGAGTAAAACTGGAAGAAATGGAAAAGGCGGGGCCCCCCAAGTCCAGGAAACAGCTGCAGTCGCTGCTAGGAATCCTGAACTACATCAGGGAGTTAATACCCAAATATTCTAGAGAGGCAAAGGTTCTCTATCAAGGGACAAAAGAGGGAAAATGGAGCTGGACAGAGCAAATGGAATGTGCCCGTCTGAAATTAATCAGAATGGCCCTTAACAGTGGTGCACTGGAAAGGCGTGACGAGGCAATTCCCTTGCAAGTCGAGGTTTCAGAGACAGATGATGAGGTCACACTAACGCTCTCAAATGAGGAAGGAAAGTGCCCTATCGCTTTTCTCATGCATCAGCAGGAAGCTGCAATGAAACGTTACCCAGAGAATGAAGCAGAAAGGGTGCTGGCTTCTGTGACAAAGTGTCTTTTGCAGTTGAAAGCAATAGCAAAAAAACATGGCTGGAGAGCTCTCCAGATTAAAGAAAAATCTGGTGATGAACCAGGCTCGCATTCACAGTCATCGATTTGACCAGTGGAGCCTGATTCTGAACGATAATCAGCTGGACTGGTGAAGGAAAAAACAGAAAAGGGAAGAAAAAAAAGATTAAATATCACAGAAACCATAAAAATCTCCCGAAATATTTTACTGATGGCAGTGAAAGGGCAGGGAGAATACAATGGGGCTATTTAGTCAAAAAACACGGGCAGCTGATAAACTCACAGAGCGGTGAGATCGAAGGGACCGCCCAGCTAGCAGAGGTGACAGCTGTGGAGCGAGCACTTCAAAAGGCCGCTGAATTAGGGCATAATGAAATTGTTTTAACCAGCGATTCTGAATATGTCACGGATGGCATCAATAAAGAACTAGAGAAATGGAAGGCTAATGATTTTCACACTGCTCGAAGCAAGCCCATGGCGAATAGGGAACAGTGAAAAAGCATAGCCGCTCTGTTAGAAAAAGTAACAGTCCACACTTATCACCAAACGAGCCACACATCACAGGCAACTGAGGTCGCTGAGGGAAACAGGCAGGTGGATAAGATGATAGGGCGTGTGAAACTTCAGGAAGTAACAGAGTTATTTAAAAAATTGCATAATGAATTGAACCATCCAAGTGTAAATATGATACAAGTGGAACTTAGATTAAGGAATCTAAATATCCCAAACTGGCGAACTCACTATAGGGAAGTGAGGAAAGAATGCCAGGTCTGCAGAAAATGTATGACAGCAAAAGGCTGCATAGAGAGCGAGCTACCGAAAGCGTTTCCAGGGCAGGAAGTAAGCATTGACTTCGCGGGTCCGCTAAGACCGTGCACGCGCAAAGGAAACTGTTATTTCCTGCTTGCTATTGACAATCATACCAAAAACAAAATGGTTTGGCCCATGAGATCTGCACTCGAAGAAAAAGTAGTGGAATGCTTAAAAGAGTGGATTAAATGGCGCGGGAAGATGTTCAGTATCAGAGTGGATAATGCACATAATATAAGCGGTAAACTAGTAGAAGATTTCTGTAAGGAGAATAAAATAATACTAGTGAAGAGCATTCCATACAGGCCTGAAACTAACGGGATCGCAGAACATGCTATTAGGTCTGTGAAGGAATGGTTTGGAAAGAATAAAAGCCTCGGAAAAGGGGATACGCTTATTGATAAGTGTTTATTGCATCTCAACAGGTGTAATGCAGTGAACTTGAAGGAAAGGGAAATTGCTGAGAATTCGAAGTTTGAAGTCGGAGACGAAGTCATTATTACCAGACGGATGAAGGTAGGCAAGTTCACAGAGGGCTCTGGAGTAATTGATACAGTTAAAACAATTACGGGGTCTAATACGGTCGAGTTACAGAATAACGGTATTCTGAGTAACAAGGACCTAATAAGGAAATAGGAAATGGAAGCTATAATAGCTATCGTAAATCGAAAGGGCTTAATACGGGTGGAGCACGGCAAACATGGATCAAGAGCTTTTTTATGGCTAGAACCGGAGATGGAAAGACTTCTAGGCTTTGACGGAGTAAGTGACAAAGTCATAGAATCCGTGGTAAGACCATATTGCTGTATAATATGCAGTCAGTTATGCACCCTGCCAGCCCTGTCTCTATGCGATGAGAAGAGAGATATTGGGGTTGAATGGACGATGTATCGACAAACTCATACTGAAGTGGCAGAAATCCTTATCTGTGCGGATTGCCGACCTGGCCATCCCAAAATCCGGATAGACTCATACAAAGTGTCCGGGAATTTTGGCGAACGGTGTAACTGTACTTGGAACGGCAAGATTTCGTGGTTTTGTCTGATCTGCAAGGAAAAAGAATGGACTTTAATGTCCTCACGGTCGGTTTGGGAGACTTTGAGAGTTCTTAAACCGATAGGATTATTTCAAGACGGAATAATACCCAGGTTCGCTAGGCATCCTTACTTAGGTATGCGAGAACATGAGAGGGGTGCATTTTTGGACGCAAGGGTCCCCATGCTACCCAGAGATAGGGAAGAACTTAAGGAGAGGGCTCTTTTGGAAAGAGGAGAATTAATCAGAGAAATAAAAAAGAAAGATCGCGAGAAAGATTTGACCCTAACGGACTTAGAGTCCACCAGGTGGCATCTGACGCTCAGGCATGAGCCATTGTGATGATTTTCTTAATGGGACAGACCCGTTTACAGGGAATGTAACAAGCGCGAATTTAAGCATAAAGAGAAAGTTACATTTAAAAGGATTAAACCTTTACAGAAAAATAGACAAAGAAGGCGTATTCAGAAGTAATTTTATTTTCCTTGACGATGGCGTCTTTGGCCTGACAGGAAATGAATGTGGTGCTTATATTGAAAAATGCTCTAAAGGATATGATCATCTTACAATAAACGACTTAGAAAAGCATAAGGTTTGGTGTCCAGAAGATGAGATATTCATAACTGGGGTTCTTTATGATAACGAACAGGTCACAGAGGAACCGAAGGATATTTTCACTATTGTAATGCATTTTAAAATAAATGTATTATCATGTGCGCATCCAGACTATGACTGGATCGGGGGAATACAAGTGGAGTTGCACGAGAAGCAACCCGAAGTGAAGGTGGTACGGCAGGGGATCTTGAGGAGGTCTAGACGGCTCTTAATTGGGCCTGAGAACTAACCTATGCTTGCAGAAAGATGAACAGAACGCCATTATTGGACCAAGGGAATAGTTCCTCTCCCTTGGACATTTAAGAAGAGTAAACTGGGGAATAAATATGAGATGAGTTATGGAGCTGGAGGAGCAGTGAGAGTAGTGGATAAGAACCAGAAATGGAAATTATTCCATGGGCCTGCGTATATTGCAATTAATAGCATGTTAAGGTACAGGGTCCCTAAAGGAGGGGATCGGGGGAATACAAGTGGAGTTGCACGAGAAGCAACCCGAAGTGAAGGTGGTACGGCAGGGGATCTTGAGGAGGTCTAGACGGCTCTTAATTGGGCCTGAGAACTAACCTATGCTTGCAGAAAGATGAACAGAACGCCATCGCTGGAGAGTATCACGGAGGAGCTCGGAGAAGCGAAAGATATCATTAAAAAATTGAGGAGACAGCGACGAGTCTGCAAATGGATGAGTATAATATTATGGATTCTATTATTTTTAGGAATAATATTATTAATTTTAATTAGGATGAGCTTTCTGTTAGAATGGGAAATAATGTCAGGCGATATTATTTTAGCCGAAGTAAAAGTAGAGAGAAAGAAGAGTAAACTGGCGAATAAATATGAGATGAGTTATGGAGCTGGAGGAGTAGTGAGAGTAGTGGATAAAAACCAGAGATGGAAATTATTCCACGGGCCTGCGTATATTGCAATTAATAGCATGTTAAGGTACAGGGTCCCTAAAGGAGGTAACAATGTGCCGCTGACAAAGCTAGATGCAATAACGATGGATGATTTATCATTGACTATTGATAGAAAGGACTGGAAGGAAGATTGGTGCAAAGGTAAGGATAAAAACTATTACTTGGGGTTAGACTGGTTAAAAAAATTATCTCTGTAATAGCAGTACACAAATTAAAGGTCAAAAGGTCTTCGGAGGACCGTGGTGGTACGAGAATCCAGGTGAATTCATAGAACAAGGAATATCAGGGATAAAAACAGCCGCTAAAGCGATTTTTGGAAATGGTTAGATAACCTAAATACAGGCAAAACTATGTATTACATGGTCAGAACACCAAAGGTTAAACTGAAAAGTATGGTGAAAATGAAATATTGGCACAGTAACGAGATAGAAATATTTGAAGAAAATAATTGTATCAAGGAACGGGAAGGAAATAAAACTATGAAATATTTTTTAGGACCAAAATACAGGACTAGTTCGAGTGACTAAAGCGGTATTTAATTTCGTTACAACAGACATGTGGACTGGGTTGGTTGGCTTCCTGGTTAGTGCCGGCTGGTATGTTCTTTATGGGGGACTAATAATATTAGGCTTAGTATTATTATTTATTGTGGTGAAATGTCTCTGTGCATCTGTGGGACAACGACTGTTATCACGGAAAGAGAATAAAAAAGACGAATTAGCTGTTCTAGAGTAAAAGTGCAGGTATAATAAAACAAAATGCAGAAGAATGGATAAAAAGTAGCAGAATGTTAAACCCAGAGGGCGAGTATACAAAACCTCTGCTGTAAGACAGTTACAGAAGAGGAAATAGGAGGAGTTAAGCCGTTAGAAGAATAAGGAGAAAAGCTCACGAGGCGAGCACACACACTCACTTGCGACTGAAAACAAAGGAACATTTGGGTAATTGAGGGATATAATTTTGAAAAATCACTTTGCATTTAAACCAATTGCTGCTAAAAAAGTCCAACAGAGATCGAAATTGATAACGATAGAATGGCATCCAACGATTCAGTAAGTGGGACACCGAATGAGACTAACGGGCAGCCTGACGAGAACTCGACGGGTTCTTCAGATGACCTTCTCCAGGTTGGTTGGGAGGCCGCAGCCTTTATTATTTGGATGTTAATTCAGGGTTTGAACCGAAATCTCTGGTGGCACCTTCTTCTTAGTTGTATACAGATTGGTAGAATCGTATTAATGAAGAAATTAAGTAGAATAATTTTAGTCTGCTCCCTAATGATGGTATCAGAAGGGTGGCAGAATCTACTGGAATCAAGAGGGGCTTTAATCCTATTCCTATCAAGCTTAAGTAAAATGATTGTCGATATTGCTGGTATAATGATAAAAAGGAATGAAATAGTTTATTGGGGGGAGCTAGTTATTATTGTAACTAGTGCATTGTATCTAATTGGAATTTTAATGTTTCAATATGGAAAAGAGGCTAACTTATGGATTATGATTGGCCTTATGACATTAGCTATTTTTATGTTAGGATTTTTCCTAAGTAATGACAACATAGTGTTCCTAGGTATTCTCATACTAATGAATAGATGGGATAAAATGAAAATAGCCCTCAAGAAGTTCAGGAAATGCTTTGGACAAATTGCCATAGTTAATTCCGATTCCATATCTGCATGATTTACAGATGGTTCTTTCAAGCGTGGAACAGATGAAACAAGACAAAGAGGAGGACGAATTTTTATATAAGTGGAGGCATCACAGGGGTGATCAATATTGTTTAGAGTGTAAAAGTCACACTGGGAAAGTGTATTTAGAATTAATTGATGGCCAATGCCGATGTATAATGTGTATGAATAATCCTGAAACAGTGATTCAAAATGGTTTTAAAGGTTTTGTTTCGTTGTGGCAACTGGCTCATGCAATGAGTGTAAGAGTGGGGGTTGACATTAGGATTGAATTAAGAGTATGTGGTTTTACTGAAATTATGTTAGAAAAAGACAATTATGGAATGTATGTTATACCTTGGTGGATAAAATTATGTATCCCCGGACGACAATATAATAGACCAGAAATTATAAGTAAAGTACCGAGAATTGTATTTCAAATTATCGAATTAAGACAAATGAGAGAGATTGGTATTGAAGATAATGTAAAAGAAGAAATAGTCAATACAGGTCAATTTGGACATTCTTTCTTTGATGATTGTCGCCTTTTCTATAGATGGCTGCAGTAATTGTGAGGGAAGACGGCCGAAAGGCTGGAATGACTTTCGAAGCGTTTCTGGAAGTGATTAAACTCGCATCGGATTCGCTAGAGAAAGTCTACTTTTCATCCGAGGTGCTGGAGACATATGTGGAAAAGGATGGACAGAGTCAGTTGTTCATCAATAAGTATCCAAGAAATGAATATGAGCTAAAAAGACGTTTGCTGCATTGTAGAATAGATGCATAATTGTGGGTAGCATAAAAAGGTCAGACATCCTGTGTTAGCCAATCGGAGATAAACTTTGTTTGATTGGTTTCTCTGCATATATTTTTTGAGTTGTACGCACGTGTATATGCTGTGCTTAGTGTGATGATGTAATGGAACTGCAACTCGCTGAAACAAGGGGTGTGACCAAGTGTTTTGTGTGTCTTGCACTTATTCAATGGAGTGTTTGAATAAATGCTTTGCAGGAGAGGAATTGTGTAACGCCCTCTCCTATATAATCAAGCGCTTTATGATTCTGCGAGGCCAAGAAATGGGTGAAGACTATACACTGTTATTTTCTTGAATTTTGCTTATGAGTTATTGTTTTTAATAAAGCGAAACCATTTGTATATGGTGATTCGATAAACTTTCTTTTAATCAAGTCTCTGAGTAATTTATTAAGGGTAACACATTATCTGAATTTAGTTCATAAATCTCCAGTGCGGACCTCAACGTGGTGAAAACCCTGCTGAGCCGGTCAGGACGTTTCGCTGAGGACCTCGGACCTTACATTACACTTCCCATTAATGAGAGGTAAGGGCTGTATTTGCTTATGACAGCTACAGGTGGGGGGCACAGTGTATATATGAGGTTTATTGGTTCATTAAGTGCGGAATTTATACAACAGTCCCTGTGTTCCACTTCGCTGACCCACTGCGGGTATGATGGTGGTTTCCCTAGTCCCGCTAGTTCGGTCGCTGGGGGCCTGGTTAGCACTCCCCATGCCGTCTCGCTGGCTCACGAGAACCATCAGAGTCGGCTACGCGATTCAATTCGCCCGGCGCCCTCCCAAGTTCAGTGGCATTCGGTTCACCTCTGTGCTGGACAGGGATGCTCCGGTCTTGCGTGCAGAGATCGCGGTCCTACTGGCGAAGGACGCGATACAGCCGGTCCCTCCAGCCGAGATGAGGTCAGGTTTCTACAGCCCGTACTTCATCGTACCCAAGAAAGGCGGTGGGTTACGACCGATCCTGGACCTGTGCGTACTGAACCGGGCCCTTCACAAGCTCCCGTTCAGGATGTTGACGCAGAAACACGTCTGTCCTATAGATTGGTTCGCAGCGATCGACTTCAAGGACGCGTACTTTCATGTCTTGATTCTCCCTCGACACAGACCGGGTCCCGAGATGGGCATGGCGACACGGCACTTACCGGGTTTCTGTCACCCCGTTCTGCCATCAGACCTCCAGCCCATGGGCAGATCTTGCCTTTCTTCGGACAGGGGTGTCCCTTGGGCAAGTATCCAGGCATGTTGTTGTGTCAACAGATGCCTCTGCCAGGGGCTGGGGTGCCATGTGCAATGGGAATGCAGCTGCAGGGCTCTGGTCGGGGCCCCGACTGCAGTGGCATATCAACTGCCTCGAGTTGCAAGCAGTATGGCTGGCTCTGCGCCACTTCAAATCACTGCTACACGACAAAAAAGAGAAAAAAAAAGAAAAAAAAAAGAAAGCATGTCGCAACTCGCCCGCCATCTCCTCCTCTGGAGTCAGAAGCATCTGAGGTCGCTTTGCGCCGTTCACATCCCAGGCGAGCTCAATCGTGCAGCCAACGAGCTCTCACATTAGCCCGCCATTCCGGGAGAATAGCGACTCCCCCCCGAGACAGCCCAGCTGATTTGGAGGCGCTTTGGGGACGCTCAGGTAGACCTGTTTGCCTCCCCGGACACGTCCCATTGCCAGTTGTTTTTCTCCCTGGCCGAGGGGACCCTCGGCACGGACGCACTAGCGTGCAGCTGGCCTCTCGGCCTACGCAAATATGCGTTTCCCCCAGTGAGCCTTCTCGCACAGACATTGTGCAAGGTCAGGGAGGACAAGGAGCAGGTTCTCTTGGTAGCGCCATACTGGCCCAGTCGGACTTGGTTCCCCGAACTGATGCTCCTCGCGACAGCCCCTCCTTGGCAAATTCCTCTGAGGAGGGATCTCCTTTCTCAGAGAGGGGGCACCCTCTGGCACCTGCGTCCTGACTTGTTGAATCTCCACTTATGGTCCCTGGACGGGACGTGGAGGTTCTAGGTGGGCTACCTCCAGCGGTAGTAAACACCATCACTTCAACTAGAGCCCCATCTACTAGACACGCTTACAGGCTGAAAGCCTTCCCACCGGGAAGACCCCCGTAGATGCCCGATCGGAGTCGTGCTTTCTTTCCTGCAGGATGGCTTGGAGCGAAGGCTGTCTCCCTCCACCCTTAA